>NC_091124.1:62402500-62702500 GCF_040183065.1 Periplaneta americana | reverse complement strand
TACAAAATTTTAGTCACGTTAATTTCATGGGTACTTGCACATTGTAAATATATTGGGCTGCAATGAGATACAGTTTCTTTTCTTTAAAATTCCAAATGCACTATTTGACAATATTACACAATGTTTAAAAGGAGAAGTGATTTTATATTGACAAACCAGGGGATTATTCCTGTGTTCGTCCATGGTCTGGAATTTAGGTTAAGTTTAGATTTAAGACCTCTTCTGGCACCACATTATCATAATCATCCTATCACATCATCGGGGTAATATAGCTCTGCCTTCCAGGCGGAAGTGGGTTACAATTAAGCCACAGCCAGGAGAGAAGACCAGAAATGTCGAAAAGACAACCTGGTGGCATTGGATATAAAAAAAAAAAATATTGACAAACCTCTCAACACTGTCCAACCAGGAAGTAGCAACATTGCTATATTTATTTCCTATGACTTTATTGTCAAATGCCTGGCATTAGAAAACAACAACAACATATTTATTTCCTACTGTGAATATGTATTATTGTGGAAAGGAGTCTTTGTATTCTCATTTAATATAAAATATTTCATAAGGCAAAGAGCAAAATTCTGAATGCTTACGTCCAAACCAATTTTTTTTTTATGTTTTATCTTCCATAGTTTTTATTGTACAAGAAGTTCTTATTTAACACGTAACTGATTGTACCAGTGTTATGATACCTCTCGTATTTTATGAACACGTTGACAGAATATTGGCTCATAGAAATCATAATACATCGGTAATCTCTTCTTTTAAAATAAGCAATGCATTGTTTGCTGAATGCATTGTGGTCTGATGAAGGCATGACTGACAAGGTCATTCTTCTTGAATAAACAGTAACTGGCACCATGTGCCTTGATGTGCTGGAACAGTTTGTATATCCCTAAGCACCTGATTTGTAGCCCAACATATTATTTCAATAGGATGGATTCTTCAAGTTCGAATCTCTCTTAATTACAAATTTCCAGGTCACTGGGATTGGATGCAAATGGTAGTTGTCACCATGTTCACCCAAATGACTCCAATGGATTTCTTTTTGTGGGATTACGTTAAGGATTGTAAAAACGCGTCAAAAGTCCCTGACCTGCCAACTTTAACAGCCTGTATATATGACGTGAATGCTTTAGTAACAATATGCATAGTTTAAAGAACACTGCAAGAAAATGATTTCAGGTTTGATGTTAGTGTCATTTAATCAGTCATATGTAGAGATTTAGCAAATACTAATTACATTTTTTTAGTTCCCTAATATTTCGTGCACTCTCTCATTTTCCCAACTTTTCTATTTTATGCTTTCTGATTTGTTAGAATATTAAAGGCTTGAATAGAACATCATGTAGTAGGTCCAGTACCAGCAATTGCCATCCATCCCATTTCATTTATTCATACCCCTCTACATTATTCATCTAATGAACATGTGGTACCGGTAAATTTTTATGTCTTTAGCCATAGTCATAAATCTGAATTATTTA
The DNA here is from genome assembly GCF_040183065.1 of Periplaneta americana. Taxonomy (NCBI): domain Eukaryota; kingdom Metazoa; phylum Arthropoda; class Insecta; order Blattodea; family Blattidae; genus Periplaneta; species Periplaneta americana. The sequence continues at coordinate 62,701,019 of NC_091124.1, read as the reverse complement.
TATGATTATATTGATCTCTACTATAATTAAATAAACGAGTTTTTTTTAATTACTTCAAAATTACTTTCAACCTTGTCAATAAAAATGGATATCAAGTACCTTATAGCCTCACGTCGCAATTTCCAAGAGTTCCCAGGATGCAGCAATTTGATCATGATCCGAGTGAGGCTGTGACACTGCCATCTTCTAGACAGCAGCTCTGGTAGATACACCAGTACTTTCTCCAGAACTTGAAGCACACATTCCAATTCTTCACGATGTGCTTTGTGAACTGTAAATAATAGTATCAAAATGTAATTTATTTGTTTAATGACACACCCTTCTCTACCTCACAGATGACACTACAATCAACATGCCTCTAGCTGTGAACGCATTTGCTATAAAGAAGCTATCTTACTTATAGTGTCAACACAAGCTCAGGACGTAATTTTCCACTTATATTTGCAATAACTGATCATAAGATATTCTTCATCAATTAAAAATTTCAATGAATTGCTCGTATTGTAATAACTGTCAGTAATGAATGATGAGGGTCTGAAGCGAACGAATTATTTATTGAATGACTGAATCCAGCAACTATTAAATATTGTGTAATTCTTAAGGGAAGACTCCACTGAAAATCATTAGAATTTTTCCAAATTTTTTTTAGCTATTGCACTTATTCAGAATTTATAATTTCATACCCCAAATGGATTCAGCTCAATTCTGATTACAAATACTCATATGTTTACACTTTTTAAATTAAGGCTGGAAGGGGGCGTGGAATTTAAAGAGCTGTCAAAATTGTTTTTCATCGAAGAATTCTTTTTTAAAATGTCTGATTACAAATCTAGTAACTTTTTGTTGGCTCCCTGAAGTTACTAGATGAATGTAGACGAGGAGAATATTAATTTACATAAATATTCATTTTATTTTCAAATCTATTTTTCTGCGTTCATTTTTGTTGATTCAACACCAACTTTCTTATGCCAAATATTAATCAATCTGGATGAAATTTTTACTGCAAGTATTTATGAGGTAGCTGCATGTTTCTATGCATTTATTTTGTGAGAAATGCTGCTAGTTTATTTTATTAATATTTTTCCTTAATGCTGCTAGTTTATTTTATTAATATTTTTTCTCACAAAATAAATGCATAGAAACATGCAGCTACCTCATAAATACTTGCAGTAAAAATTTCATCCAGATTGATTAATATTTGGCATAAGAAAGTTGGTGTTGAATCAACAAAAATGAACACAGAAAAATAGATTTGAAAATAAATGAATATTTATGTAAATTAATATTCTCCTCCGCTACATTCATCTACTAACTTCAGGGAGCCAACAAAAAGTTACTAGATTTGTAATCATACATTTTAAAAAAGAATTCTTCGATGAAAAACAATTTTGACAGCTCTTTAAATTCCACGCCCCCTTCCAGCCTTAATTTAAAAAGTGTAAACATACGAGTATTTGTATCAGAATTGCGCTGAATCCATTTGGGGTATGAAAATATAAATTCTGAATAAGTGAAATAGCTAAAAAAAAATTTGGAAAAATTTTCACGATTTTCAGTGGAGTCTTCTCTTAAGTTACAGAGTACCAATAAATATCATTTTTATCCTCATCCACTGAAGTCAATTTTTTCCTCCTGATACTACATTTTCGAAATCAGAGTTAGTCTAATAGATTAATAATACTTCCCGAAATATCTACTTATGACTTTGTGACACAAAAACAATCACACTCCATCTGACTTACTTTCCAAAGAAGAAAGTATTATACCCTGCCAGGTCATGAAAGATAGTAAATTATGTAAAATAGTCATAACTTTTCCAGGCTCAGTTTAGCATGGCATGGCTGTTTAACAGAAGTTCCTTTTACATACCATGTACATGGAATCATCAGTATTGAAGTTTTATTTAGATTACACTAGTTAAAAGTGCTGATTATGATAAGAAGAATATTTGCAGTGTACAGATGCATTCCATAAATAGAAAAATATAAGCACTGACAGTGTCAATTGGAAAGGAAGGAGTATTATAATTGTTCATGAAGATAATGTACAAGAATTTGTTTCCAATGCTTTGATTTAAGAAGTCTGGGATTAACCATGACTAAATCACGACACATTCCTCCAGTGGTTTAAGGCATTTTTGTTCACCAGTCAGATAAAGCCATTAGTAGGCCTAATTATGATGGACAGTGGGACAGTGCCAGGTGTCAATCCAAGATCAACAATCCATACCTATAATGTTTACTCTTTCTTAGCAGCAACACTGCTTTCCTGGGCATATATTTTCATTTAAACTGTCAATATTGAAGTTATTTTATTCAGATTATGTCATTAATTACACTGATTAGCCTTTCAAACTGCCACTAATATAAGACAAATATGCCTTATTATCCACTATTTTTAACCTAATTTTAATATGATATCATTAAATTATTGAATAACAATAGAACATGCCTAAGCCCATATAAAACGCGTTTTACTTATATTTTAATACATACAATAATAAAATTGTGAATCAAAAATAATACATACACACAGCAAATTACCTTGCAACTATGTATTCGTCTTCAAACTCTACTCTCTTTATAAAAGTAACACTTAGCTGTATACAAATAATAAGCTAGTGAATGCTAAACTTACAGCTAGAGAGATTTTGCAGTTAAGAGCAAACTGGATTCTTCGACTCATACTTTCTTGAGCCATTTTTAATATTTTAAGCACATCAAAATGTTGTTGTTGTTTTCTAATGCCAGGCGTTTGACAATAAAGTCATTTGACCTCTTGCACTCCAATATTTTTCAAAGATATTATCATGGCCAGCCACTGAGGCACAGATTTTGAGGTGTTCCGAATCCATTTCTTGGTTTGAGTTGCACAATGGGCAGTTAGGGGACTGACATATTCCAATTCTATGCAGGTGTTTGGCCAAACAATCATGGCCTGTTGCCAATCTAAATGCAGCTACAGACGATTTTCGTGGTAAATCGGGAATTAACTGTGGATTTTGATGCAGAGAGTTCCATTTTTTCCCTTGAGATTGTGTTATCAAATTTTGTTTGTTGAAGTATGTAGATTTAATAAATCTTTTCACACTATTTCCGAAAGCAGAGAGATGATGAGTTGCCTGCAATTTATAACTGTTATTATCAGATAAAGAATTATATCTTTTGGTAATATTATCAGTTACAAGAAAAAATTACTACTGCTATTGTATGTGTGAAAGTATAACTTGCTGCAAGCATGTCCTGTGTGTCAGATGTGACGTTAAGAAACTATCACAACACTGCTACACCTATAATATACTCATAACTGCAAATTCCCTACAGAAGTATTTACTTGTAAGTGTAAATGTAGATCCAGTAATACGCAAGCCTTACAAACTGCCAATGATAGTCTGTGAAACTGTTAACCAATACATGAAATACAGAAGTGCTGACAATGATCATTACTTACTTATTCGAAACAAAAGCAAGACAGTTTTAGAAATTACCACCATTTTTTGGACTTCTGACAGCTTAGTTACAGGAAAGAATTTTAATGTCTGAGCCAATAACTGCATCACTTGTTAAACAAAATTATGCTTGTTAAGTTCAGAATTAAGACCACACTCTGTGTTCTCTTCAAATATATTTACATATTATTTCTCTTTAATGAGATTGTGGCAGAGGACACTGCAGAAAAGAAAGATAGTAATAAAAATAAACAAAATAAAAGCTAGAGGCATGTTTACACTAAAGCTCAGTGTATTTAGTGATCTCTTATTGCCAAACTTAACTCACAAGGCTTGATCTCTCTCACTACCAGCCTTCTCCTCCCTTTCCCATTTCCAAGTACAAAACGGTGTTTCTACCACATTGCATATTAATTACACAATTCACAAGCTTATAATACAATATTCATGGCACATGCACACATGCACAATAACAAAGTAAACGTCTGAATATAGATGCTACATTCCATGCAAAACACATTACAAACAATAAGTGAACAATTTTACATTTTAGCTTGAAACATTTCTGTTTGTAAGAAATGGTTACTGGCATTAAGTCGTGACAACAAAGAGTATTATTACATTACATTAGACGGAAAGGATAAGCCTGTCAGCCTGTTGGCTTCATTATGTTCCTAACATACCCAACACCCTTACCCCAGCTCCACAACTTTTGTAAGTTCTAACGACCTCGATATAGAAATCTTTCAAAACTTTACTAGAATTTGATTTCTAATTTCGTGATTTGAGCATCAGAGAATGTCTCAGTTTCATCGCCTGCAGAATCATATATACAGTGGGCCCAAAAAAAAAAAAAAAAAAAAACAGGCACAAAATTTAAATGCTTATCTTCCAGTAGCTAATGATTTCACTTGAAAGTTTATTTCACAGGCAAACTTCACAGTCCTTGTAGACCGGGAAAGTATTGTAATAGTTAATTTTTTACCATTTATTAAACATTATTTTTTTTTGTAAGGCAGTGCAAAATCGATTGTTTATGTTGAACTAAGCATTATGGTCTTACGAGTTCAGCAGGCCAAGCCATTTGTTGTGCTATCATAATTTGTTTTCTTCTGTTTTGAGTTCTCATTTTGTGAATAATGGGTCGAAGACAAGATTTTCATTAACCATTTGCACCAATATGATAATTTATCTGCCCGTCAAATTGTAAGGAACTACACTCAGCAAGAATGGTCTGTTTCAAGTGTACAATGATTTATTAGCAATATACGGACATGATATCCCTCCTGAGAGATTATTGCGTTGAAAGATCGCATTTCTCAGATTCTCAGATGGTCTCCACTGGAGTTTCAAACGAGATCTTAATCCTATGGACTGTTTTGTATGGAATCAACTACAAAAAGCAGTTTACTACAAAACAAGAATTCGTAATATTGAACATTTAAGACAGTGCCTTCGTGAATGTTGGGACCAGCTTGATCAAAGACAGATATCCAGTGTATTGGACAATGAAGAAGACTCCTACAAATGGTTGTGCGGGCAAATGGCGGTCACATAGAGCATTATTTTTAATTTTGATTATTTGAAGGACCATTAATTATTATTACTCATTTTACCAATGTTCAGTTTCTGCATTATGAAGTAATAAATTGTCTTCAAAAACCACATTTTTCGCATCATTGTGTATTGACAGCCATAAGATTTTAATTGAGCCTCAAAAAAAAAAAACATAATAAAAAGTCCTGCTCATCTTTAAAGTATACTCTTTCCAACAGTGATTCATCATAAATTAATGTTATGCATTTCCGAAAATAGAGTATTTCTAATTTTGTACTTTTTTTTTGCCAACTGCGTACAAGGTATGATTGAAAATTAAAGTGAAATCTTTTAACATGGGCATATATTTCAAATTAGAGTTTTACAACTTAATTCCTTTCAAAACACTCCCCCTCTGTGCACACACACACTTATCCAGTAGTTTTGCCATTGTTGGAAACGCTTATAAAATTTCTGTTTCTCGAACTCTTTAAGACTCATTTGCCTTTCATAGCACTTTTAAACTTAGAGAACAGTCAGAAGTTACTAGGTGCTAAGTCTAGGGAATAAGGGGAGTGTGGAAGCACTGGAATTGATTTTTCATTCAAAAACTGGATGATCAGCAAGTCAGTGTAACTTGGCATGTTATTATAGTGAAGGATTCATCTGCCATTCCACTTGTCGGGTCTACTGCAATGGAACGCAATCCTCAGGCATTTCAAGATTTCCAATTAAACTGCAGTATTAACAGTAAAGTCAGTTGAAACAAATTCCCAATACATCAACCCTTTGATTACAAAAAACACAGACATGACTTTCACTTGTGATCATGACTTACATGCTTTCTTGGATCTTGGAAGAAGTTTTCCACTGAGAGCTTTGAATTTTGGTTTCTGGGTCATAGCCATAGACCCAAGATTTTCCCTCGTCACTACTGTAGAAAGGAAGTCGGAATCTGATGTTGTACATTTGAACAACTCAGAAGAAATTGAGAGACGATTTTCCTTTCAGTTATCATTATGAAATCAGGAATGAACTTGGCAATGACTCAACTCCTGTTCAACTTGTTGGTGAGGAGTGACTGAACAGAACCATAAGAAAGACCAGTACTTATTGCAATTTCTCGTTTAGTTAGAAGTCTGTTTCCTCTAATGATGTCGCGAATTCTCATAACGTCATCTGTTACGAAAGTTGATGATAGTCCTTGACTGGGATAATCTTCAAGTCAAAATCTCTAAATTGTTGAAACCACTTAAATACTGTCTTTTGCGCCATGTTTTCAAATTTTCTTGTGTTCCTCCCACCTCAAACCCAAGCTTAAAACAAAATATGTTCGCACACTGCTCGAAATAATACATACTGATAGCAGCGAACATAAGTGAAAAACATACCCACATTCTCCCCTTTCTTAGGGACAACTGAAAATGCAGGCAGAGTTCTTTTGACTAGGTGACAAATTAAGGATAGGGATAAATAACTTCACCCTCATAAAACCTTTTCTGTTAATTCTTGAGCAGTGGCACTCAATTGACAGTAATTTTTTATCACACCTCGTAACTGTGTGAAGGCGGAAACTTGGGTAAGAAGCAATGTCATTTTCTTTTTGTATTTTTTATTTTTACATAAAACATTTATAATGTTTCTAGTTTCTGTTAAAATCCATACAAAAATCTTAACAACCTTTGTTTTCACAACAAAGTCACTGATATACAATAACAATACCATTTATCTTCTTTGTTTAATTATTTAAGGCAGACTAGGCAAAACATGTCTGTTTCTCTTACTGTAACAGACAGGTGTGTGTCACATGTACATTACGAAACTCTGAATGAGACAACTCACAGATGATCTACAATGTGTTGTACACGTGTTATGGTGTGATACAAAGTAAACAAAGTGATTATTTTTTTCGTACAACACTAAAGAATAAGTCTAAGAATAATCCATTATCTAGTACTTCTCAGCAGGGAAGACCAGTTAAAGTTTCAAGGTCTTGTGTGATAATCGAAAAGGAAGGGAGATGAGGAAACATACAATGAAAATTTTGCAGAATGTTCGTGACTTTTACATGGCTTGAATAATACAATCAAATTCTACTGCTTGACAAAAGTAGTGACAAGTTTATCACAGAATCAAATGAAATATAACTGTCAAGAGTGAAAATAAAAATTCACAAATTGAAAATTAATAGAAAGTGTAACACGTAGAAACCTTAAAAGGTATCCTGTTCGTCTTCAGCAATCACAACAAGTTGCGTGTTTTTGCTGAATCTAGAAAAAAGTGTTTTAAAAATGGAAGTGACAACAATAAAGTACGTATTTTATGCAATTAACAGCTTACACACACTTACTTTATTGATAATATAGAATCATTCATTATATTTCTTCCCCTTTTCTTTATTTTTAGACATTACCTACTTGGGCAATTATGTTATAAAATACATATTACACAAATGATAATGATATGAGGATAAGACAACATACTTTCGCTTAAAACAGCACAAAGACAAATATCCTTGCCTGAAGCAGAATTTAGATCCAAGATGTTTTATTATGTGTTAACTGACGCAGTGCTTTACATCATGTGGCTTTTCTTCCTTCCTTCAATTCAATGCTGCATTAAACAGACAATACACACTGAAATACGAGTATGTTACGATATCTGCATCAATACAAATGTCTCACAATGCAAGTTGCAGCGTGTGTCACCAGCGAATAGGGATTATAAAGAATGGACACTTCGCGTCGGTACCTTTGATGTAGCTGAACTGATTTCAATGACCTTCAAGCCAGCTAGAGCGTCAGATTCTGCCTTCTCCCTAGAGTTGGCGCTGACATCACACCAGCTAGCAGTCGACACAGCAGAAATATAACACATACAATTAATACATCTAGGTACATTATATACTCAAATAAAATAAATTGGATCCATAAAATAATAAATCCTTCATTAACTGTAATGTCTAGACTCTAGAGTTCCTTTATAATGAGAGTTGAGACGTTGACCCCAACAACAATTAAAATATGTAATGATTTGATAGCGCTGAAAATGGAAAAACAAAACTCTTACGAGAAGTAAAACCATATACCTATATTATATTATATACAAATATTAAACGAATTCGATCTTAATTTTATAATGTATTATATTATTTTATAATATCATTTATGATATCTGAAATATAAAATATTATTATTACAACTAGTTTGTCACTGAGAAATAAGGAAAAGCTGTTAACTTGAATTTATTTGAAGCAAAGCGTTACTGGATTATGCAATAAGGTAGGCGATGTTTGGATCCTGTGCCTTAATTCTATTCTCAATTATTAACTTAGCGTATGCTCGATTACACTACCTCTAGCACTTGAAAGTGGAACTAGCCGCTGGCGCACAGAGAAACAAAACACAGGCAAATTAGCTCAGTGTCCATTCTTTATAATCCCTATTCGCTGGTGTCACCTTGTATCATTGGAAATGTATCAGTTTTCAGCTGGTTGCAAGTCCTGTCTCAGTATACCATCATTGACTGGATACCGTGTTATGAGCACAGTAATAGTGCTGCTAGTCTCAACTTGTGTGTGTGTGTCTTTTTTTTAGAAACTTAATTAAACAACATGTTCCATTACAGTTTGTAATACTACATGTTCTGGTTTATATCAATATTGCATGGCATGCATATTACTTAAGTTGAATTCCGGTTGTTTTAAGTTGATGATTGATTAGCTATACCTGATTGTTGACTAAATTACAATATAAGCTTGTATTATATTTGTTTGGAATACCTGAGTTTAGTAATGTTTATACTTTGTAAATTTAGATTTTACTTCTTAATAAATCCTATTCTGCCTTACCTAAATCTACGTTTATGTATTTACACTATATACAGATATATGCTTATTACTACTCTGTGTTCTATTTTACTTTAATTGTTTGTAAAGTCAACTGGATTCACATATTTGCAAAAGTCTTTTAAGAATCATTTTGTTAGGTCTCTTCTATCTGGTGGCCAAATTCCTTCCTTGGGTTATTATGCTTCTCCGTAGTGTTTGTCTTTCCATGTTGTATTTGGGGCATCTGAGCAGAAGATGGTCGACGGTTTGGTCTCCAGCTTTGCAGGGGCATGTAGCATCTGGTGTTATATGGAATCCATAGAAGTAGGCTCTTATTCTTCCGTGTCCTGTGAGCATGGTCGTGAGTCCCGATGTAATGGGGATTTAGTAACTAGTCTCTCTGCGATGCTTGGAAAGTACTTCTTTGTTTCGGCTCCATTGCTTGTAGCTCGCCATTCTCTTTCCCAACTCCTCATGCACTCTTCTCAATAGTGTCTTTAGTACTTTGGTCTTTGGCATCTTGTTCAAGGCTTGTCGCTTCTGGCAGCTCATTTAGCAAGATTGTCTGCTAATTCACTGCCATATATACCTATGTGCATCTTGACCCACGAGAATGCTACCATCGAGTGGTTGCTTTTCAGATAGCTCAATACCTATGTGTGTGTGTGTGTGTGTGTGTGTGTGTGTGTGTGTGCGCGTGCGGGTGTTTATTTTTCTTCCCACAACATGTCTCATTACAAAGTAATACTACATGGTGTGTGTGTGTGTGCACGCACGTGCATGTGGTACTATATTAAAACCATTTAGTCAGTTGTACCAATCCTGAGTTTGGCAGATATGGACTGCCATACTCTACAAATCACACATACACACAGATTCAAGTGATACATATTTATAAATCATTCGAAACTCTGAAATTTGTTACGATATCTGCATCAATACAAATGTATCACGAGCAAGTTGCAGTGTGTGTTGCCTTGTATCACTGGAAACACTTGAGAAACACAGCATATTATGATGAACCTATTAGAAAGTGCAAAAAAGGTATCCTGATGCAAGTAATGAGTTTATAGCTAAACAAATTTACAGTCTGAGATGCAGTTTCTGGATGGAGTTGGAGAAAGTGAGGGGTTTCCAAAAAAATTCAGGTAGTTCTGAAGACGACTCTTACCAAATCCCAACATTAGTTTCATTGTAGTGTGAAATTCCGAAAAATCACTTTCTTTTCGGTGTCTTTTTCTTTAGAACAATAACTGAAGTCATGCTCAAAGCTTTAAAAACTTTAGAGGAGCATCCATTTCAAGTCCTTCAAATACAAGCTTCTCTCGCAAATGTTTCAGATGTAGTGTCAATGTCTATGGTCATTTGAAACAACAATATGCAATATAGTCTCAACATGTATCACGAAGCTTGGGTATCAATACAGGTATAGTGTATAGCAAGCTTTAGAAAAGTGTGACAAGTCAAAGTGTAACCTCCTGTAACATGCATCTCTCAATTTACAAATATCTTTAATAAAAGAGATATTGATAATAATGACATAGAAGTTGGTAATAAAACACAACACGCTGATAATACAAGAACCACTGTTAAGGTTTAATATGAACCTTATTGTTCTGGATAAGGTGTTACTGAATATATGATTTTTTGGTAGCTGAGTAGGAGTTAATTCTCATGTTATACTTTGCTTTCATGTGGTATTTACTTCCTTCTACCTCTATACAGTGACTGGAATGCTTGCAGCTTGTACCAGCTCCCTTTCCTTGTCACCTGTGTATAATACATGATGCAGCCAATTCTCTTTAGATATCTTTTAACTATGAATGTACTTCCATTTTACTTCTTCTAGTGGCTTTTTTTTAACTTCCTCTATGAAACTGAGATGGACATTATATTTCTGACATTGTATATGGGGTTGTTAGAATTAGCACAGCTTTGCTTTATTGTTAATGTGATAAGATGTTGCTCAAATTGAAACCACCTTCTAGAGTAGACGTGAATTAGGAATTCATTTGTCCAAACACGTGAGAAACTTATTACTTGCCTCAGAAAGTACTTATGTCTTTTGACAAGTTCTCAATTTGAGCCATATTTTAACATTTTACAACAATTTTTAAGCAAATCATTTTAAAAGTATATGGTATACACTATTTTATCGTAATTTCTTTCGTAAGCAAGAAATTAAAATAAAAATCACTACATACGAACAGAATAAATCATTTTCTAATAATTTTTCAAAGTAAAAACTCTGGTAGTTCACATAATTCCAGAATCGATTTGTGAATACAAGTTTTAACATATTATATCTACTAGTCTGAATGCTGTGGAATTGCTACACAAAATCTCTAACTTAGATTTCAACTGTTTCATAAAGACTTATTATGTATTAATAACACTGAACAACAAGAATTTTGCTCCGACTTAAAACAATGTGTCCCTTATGGTTTGATGTGCGCTGAATCCGAAAATGCATTTCTTTCCTTCGTATCACGTAAGGTCTTTAAGATATACTATGATTTCACTTTTCGATAAGCACTCCCCCAGGAAACATCTGGCGCAGGTTGGGGTATAAACCAAAACAAAAGCTAATGTATTTTATGAGTTTATGACTTATTTACAGTTTATTATGGTTATTGGCATGTTATTTTGTACTTCTATTAAATAAACAGATATTGGTCCCTTCTATTAAGTAAATTTCATAAGAGTTCAAAGTGAGGTCTGTGCAATGAACAAACAAGGGTGTGGTTTTCAGTATTTAAAGGAAAAGTTTACCAGTTTGAGTGAAAGAAAATTAAAAGAGGGCATTTTCATCGGTTCACAAATTCACAAAGTTATGGCTGACCCTTTGTTTGAGGAAAAATTTTCCATTACAGAAAGAATGTCATGGCGTGCTTTCAAAGATGTTTGCCCAAATTTTCTTGGAAATTCTAGGGCAGAGAACTACATAGAACTTGTTGTGGAAATCATGTTAAGTGCATATGACAAAAAGGACTGTAATATGTCTCTCAAAATACACTCATTACATTCTCATTTTGATTTCTTTCCTCCTAACTTCGGAGCGGTAAACAACGAGCATGGGGATAGATTTCATCAAGAAATATCTGAAATGGAAAGGCGATATAAAGGAAGATCATCATCCAGCATGCTTGCAGGCTATTGTTGGTTCCTTCTAAAATACAGTCCCAGGTCTAGTTATAAACAGAAGTCATCCAGAAAATTATTTTAAATGTAAGATCAAATTCCGAGATTTTTCTGATTATATGCATTAAATATTTTTATTGTTGTGTTTTAAACTATGTTACATCATTTTTGTATCCAGTACACATTTTTCAAGTATTATGAGGAATTTTAAATCCCTGGTGTGTTGTAATTTTATCAGTAGCAGCGAAAAATTAAAAACAAATAATTTTTGTCATAAAAAATTTAATTCATTTTCCCCGATATGTGATGGGGCAATTTGGATTTTAAATTCAGATTTAGGGCACACATATTAGTAATTTTCACCTATTTTTATTTCGGAGCAAGACAAAATAATAATCCGTGGCGCTACAGCCCGTGAAGGGCCTAGACCGACCAGCCGGCTCTTGGCCTCACGCCCACATGCCGAAGCAGAGGTGGACGATCATCCAACCAGAATTGAGGTATCGTGTGGTTAGCACGATGATCCCCCCAGCCGTTATAGCTGGTATTCGCAACCGGATTTTGCTACCTATCGTAGCTCCCCAAGTGCATCACGATGCTGGGTGAGCACCGGTCCCATACACTGGCTGAAATTTCATGAGAAAATTTCTTCCCCCATGAGGACGAACCAGCGCGCATTCCATAACGCAAATCCTGGGCAGGATGCCTTAGACCGCCATGCCACGCCACGGGACGCAAGACAAAAAGTAATAAAAATTTGTTATTCAGTGTAATAGCAAACCTATGCATTGAATGGTAAATGGTACATAGATGTTTCATCACCACAATATAAATCATCAGCATAACCCATATTTCAGTATAAATCTAATGGTTATTGCAGACTACAAAAGAAACTATTTCTTAAAGTACCAGACGTAAATGCATTCTCATACTATGTGGTTCAATACATTATTTAATCTAAGAATGAGGCAGCTGTAACTTCACACTGTAGTGAAAGTGTTAAACAGACCTAATGTTTTCTTAAAAGATTTTATATCGAGGTCGAATTCAGAGCCTGTACAACTTTACTGACTCTGGATGACTTTTTCAAAACTGCTTCTGTTTCCAATTTGAGGACTGTGTCCAACTCCTCAGTTGTTGTTAAGAGAACACACAGACAGTACGACATCAAGCCAAGAATATCTGTAGGCCCTACACATTTTCTTCCTCTCAAGAAGGTAAAAACATAATATAATTTTGTAATAAGGTCTAGATGGAATTTTTGTACAATAACAACACTTCATAAAGTTGACATAAAGAAACACAAAGTAAAAGTTTTTGTGGTTTAGACAAACACAGACTAGTACACTGCAACAAATCAGGCCATATCATTCCACCTACCACACTACATGCTGAAATGTAAGTTAGTAAAACTGTTAATATCACACCATTTCAAATAAGATACTGATGCAATTTACTTACCAAGATGAAAAGACAGTTCTGCAAAGCAAAGGTAAGAAATATGACATTAGGTACAATACTAGCAAGAAATTTTATTTACATAAAAGTACTGGAGATGTCACTTTGTTGCTTTACATTCGGAAGCCTTTAGAATAATAAAATTAAAGAGTTTAACAAAACCTTTGATACATGAAAGAGGTAAAGCATCCATATACACTCCACAGAGATACAGGATACAGGGAAGTAGAGCTACCAGGATTCCTGGATTACCAACAGTAGAAGATGTTGGTATGGCCAGCACCACTCTCTGGCCGTTTTTTATCCCTGGGAAAGACCCAGAACTTCGTTTTATAGGAGGCTGAATGGACCCAAAGCTCTTCTGGAAGTTACCACAAAATGGAAAATCCAACCTCCAGCTGGAACTGAACTTAGGTTCTTCTAGTCCACTCTGTCACTCTGTGACAAAGCCAACTCAGCTCAGCAAAACTGGTTATTAGAGGAGAAAAATTCGCTCCAGAGCCGAGGATCGAACCTGAGTCCTTGGTTCTATGTACCAAGCACTCTAACCACTGAACTATGCCACAGTTCAATCCACAGCACCGGATCGAATCCCCCTCCTCTAGTGATTTTTCCCTTTATGGCTTTACTCCATGTTCGACATATATGTTGACACGTTAAGTCAACTGCCATTACACAAGGAGCGCACTCAATTGAGTGACTTGTGGCCGGGATTCCATAGTATATTATGCACTGCTGGGCGAAGAATCTACATAAAGATTAATTTTTGGTCCTACAGAATTCATCTCTTATGGTAACAAAGGTTATTAGAGGAGAAAATTTCGCTCCAGTGCCGGGGATTGAACCCGGGTCCTTGGTTCTACATACCAAGTGCTCTAACCACTGAGCTACGCCGAAGTTGAATCCACAGCACCAGATCGAATCCTTCTCCTCTAGTGTTAATGGCAGTTGACTTAACATATGTCAGCATATGTATATATCGAACATGGAGTTAAGGCCACAAAGGGAAAAACACTAGAGGAGGAGGATTCGATCCGGTGGTGTGGATTGAACTTCGACGTAGCTCAATGGTTAGAGTGCTTAGTACGTAAAACCAAGGACCTGCATTCGATCCCCGGCGCCGGAGCGAATTTTTCTCCTCTAATAACCATTGTTACCATAACAGACGAATTCTGTAGATCGAAAAATTAATCTTTATGTAGATTCAGCAAAATTGTTTAATTACTCTGAATATACAACAAATAGACACCCCACAACAACACAACAGAACAAGATACAAAATAATGTGTGCAGAAGCTGAACAACAAAGACATAAGTAATTGTGAATTGTACTGCAAACATTACAGGGTATACAGAACTTGTTAAGTATAAAAGTCCCAGCAAACAAATGCCCTGAAATCAAGACATGGACGTATTTGAAATCTGGCTCATGTACAACCTTAGACACAAAAAATGACCCCTCTCCTGTAGCATGAATTTGTCTAAGTCCACTTCAGGCAGTGCCTGGTTCACATGACTAGGGAAAAGATGTTTATTTTGCACCTAATTTATTCCTAGAATATATCTTCGTTATAGATTATTCATAACACTTGACCTATAAACAGACAGAAAAAAGCAACAAACAAACAAAACAAAGGAAAAACAGAGTGGAGTTGTGCATAAGAAATTCCTTCACATGTAAATCTAAGCTCTAACAGAATGAACCGAAGTCTTCTGAAGGAGACTTAGCGTATGGCAGCCAGTTCTTTTTGTCTAAGACTTTACATTCATATTGCAGATAATATGACAGAGTCTTATATAGGAAGGTCACAATCTCGAAATGCCATATTTTAACACCCAAGTAATAGCATGAAAATTAATTAACAATAAATTACGTATAGATAGTGAAACTAATGATGGGCATTAGAAAAATAATAATTAATGGGAGACTTGTCTACATATTGTTGCCATTTTGGAATCCATAATTTTATACAGTGCGTCACGTGGAATGTGGCATTTTATGGGGAAGAAACATGTAACATCACGATGAAGTAAAGAGAAACAACAAGAAGCATTTGAAATGTGGTTATGGAGAAGAATGGAGCATGTGAAGACAGAATAAGAAATGAAGTTATGCTAGAAAGAGTGGGCGAAGAAAGAATAATGCTGAAACTATCAGGAAGAGAAAAAGAAATTGGCTGGAACACTGGCTAAGAAAAAAATGCTATTGAAGGATGCACTGGAAGCAATGGTTAATGTGAGAAAAGTTCGTGGTAGAAGAAGGTATCAGATGATAGACAACATTAAGATTATATAGAGCGTATCTGGAGACTATGAGAAAGGCGAAAAAGAGGTAAGATTGGAGAATGCTAGGTTTGCAGTGAAAGACTGCCCTTGGGCAGAAAACTGTGAATGAATGTAGTACAGCTTTCAAGATCAAGATCTCTTCTTGTTAGTTCCAGCATTAAGATCCGTAACGGCAGAAAATGAAGGATATAATGTAAATCTTGTACTCATTACATAATACATAGTAACAGTTAAGTGGCCGTTTTAAGAAAACTTTTGGGAAACTGAGATAACAAGCTCATATTCCAAATGGTATGCAATCAATTCCACGATATTTCTTCCTGTACTACTATTACAAAAACCCTTGATGGGAGGGAGTTTCATGTACCAGGTTTCTCCACACATAAACTCATATCATTGGCATTGACAGTGAGCTACCATATGGAATAGAGGAGAGATATCTACAATGACTGACACAAAAAAAAGCAATACATAATCTCTCCATAGGTCTGGAAAGCATTTATGCCAGGTACAGTAAAGATTATTGCTCTGCTCTTTCTTTATCAAACCACATGGTGGCGTTTTTCTCTCAATACAATGGATTTCTGAGACATTTCTTTCAAGTTTAAGATAAGTTTAGAACAATAAATATGCTGTTAAGTTGTGAAAATGCCAAACAAGCTTTTGCACTGAAGGAAGCTGGATGTCGCAAGCATTATGTTGCAGTGTTTTGGAAACAATAGCTTCCATGGTTTCCACAACAGCTCAAGGAGGTCAGAATCAGGCTCGAGACAAGCAACATCTGCTAGAGACAATCAGTTCTTACAGCTAGAAGTTCTTCTCGACTGGCACACCACCACCACTAAAACTCGAAATAAACTCCAGCAAGTTCGAAGGGTCCACATCAGAGAGAAAACTATCTGAAAGAGATTGAAAGAAGCCGATCTGCCATGGGTGCAGAACTCACCAGACAGCATCACACAATTCAACAGCATCATGTGAGAGAACATGGTGACTGGACAATGCAACAAGGGGGGGCAAGTAATGCTCGCTGATGAGTCGCGATTTTACCTTCAGACACCAGACAGCAGAAACAGAATACGGAGACTGAGAAAAGGTATTTCCACTACATAGTTTCTTCCAGAATCACATTTCAGGGTGATTCTGTGGTGATTGTGTGAATGAGACTAAACCTGACAGTAAGAGTGGAGTTGGTTTTCTTAGAGCATGGGACCCCTACAGCACATCACTATGTTGTGTCTTCTTCATTTATTGATTATGGTTACATGCTAATCCATGACAATGCATATCCAGATTATTGCCAGATATATGCAACAGTATGGATTTGAGGGAGGTGGGATATAATAGAGACTGGATTAATCTTGCACAGAATAGGGACTGATGGGGGCTTAAGTGAGGGCAGCAATGAACCTGCGGATTCCTTAAAAGCCATTTGTAAGTAAGTAAGTAGTAAGTAAGTATAGGCCTATGCAACAGTACTGTCAATATCTGATGAGATGAGGCTTCATGTCGTAATATGGCATGCTCAAGGCCTGGATTTGAATCTCATTGGGCATCTGTTTGATAAACAGAGAAGATACTATAGGAGGCCCTTCAAGAAGAATGGGAACTGATTCTTCAGGAGTAAATTACAGTATTAATCAGGAGCATGCCTGAGAGGCTGGAAGCAGCGATTAATGCAAAATGTAATACACACTTCTAAAGGTAAAAAAGTGTCAGTGAAGTGCTATAAACCAAACAGAAAAGTTACACTGAATAAATTTTAGTGGGTTAAATGAAAAAACCGTTAGAGTGTAAATATTGATCGATTATTTCTTATTTCTGTTATCATTGTACATATTGATCAAAATTATAAAAAAAAAAATGCATTTTACATTAAAACGATTATAAAACTTCAAAAAACCTATTAAACCACATAAAATAACAGATAACTTTTTATGTAACTCACAGAAACGTAAATTACTTCTTTTTTTTTAAGCAGGGGCGTATTTTGCGGACTACCGGGGCTACCGGCGGTAGCCCAAGGAAATTACAAAAGAAAAAGTTTATAATATAACATAATGTAATAAATTTGTATCATTAGTTTTACCATAGTAATTAAAATTAAAGTAATTGTTAGATTTACATGCGCTCTCTGCTCTCGAAAAGAAACAAGTTGTCAAGGCGGCATCGCTGGAGAAACCGCTTACTACATGAGGTAGCCTGTGACCGTTTTGCTCACACTGTCCTTCGCACAACTGCCCGTCCCCCCCCACTCCCTTCTGTTTCCATCGTGCACTGTAGGCTCTCGTGATTGGTTTCTTCGCAGGCGCGAAGCCGCAATACGCTTAGTACGCTAGCAATTGAATGTGATTGTGTTCTTGCAGTGCATTATTTTAAATCTGTGATTTGTTCGAGTGTCTAAGAGTTATATTAATTGTGAATTATTAAGTTTTTAATTTCCCAATTAAGTGATATTGTGAAAAATATGGCAGAACAAGTTTCTGGAGAGGTTTGTGTTGAAAATGACTGTGTAATAGAAGGTTTATTAAAAGTGCCTTTTAACCGTCGTACATAACAACGAGAAAGTTGAAATTGTGAAAATGGAAAGACCAACTCCTGAGTTAAATTTGTCCATGGACGTAAAAGAAAAACAGCGTGAGTACACACGCCATTTCACTTCAACATCATATGGTAAGTGGAATTGGTTGTGTGGTACTTCTAAACTGTCTAAACTATTTTGCTGGCCATGTTTGTTATTTAGCCGCGAAACTAATGTGTGATCAAAAGAGGGATTTTCTAATATGAACTCCCTTCGAACGGCAGTCCTAGAATACGACAAATCAAAAGCTCATATTTGTAGTAGCATGAACTTTGCAAACTTTGGGAAGACAAGAATTGATTTACAGCTAGATAAGCAAAAAGCTCTACACATCAACCAACACAATGCTCTTGTGAAAAAAAAATCGGGAGATTTTACTGCGTCTTATTAACACAGTCTGCTTTCTAGGAAAACAAGAATTGGCTTTTCAGGGTCATAACGAGTGTGTGGAATCAGACAATATAGGCAATTATATTGAATATTTAAGTTCCTTAAGTGAATTTGACCATTTACTGGCCAATCATCTTGAGAGTTCAACAGTATTTCGTGGTAATTCTCCCGCAATTCAGAATGACTTAATATTTGCTATAAGTGGGCTTATGATAAAGAACATAAAACCTTTTGTGGCCATTGTTGTTGATGAAACAAGTTACTGCTCTAATCAGAGTCAATTGTCCACTGTTTTAAGACACGTCGACAATACTGCCAATGTTCAAGAACGGTTTATAGGATTCACAAATGTCAGTTCGGACAAAACTGCTGCTACTTTGTTTCAGCATGTGGAAGGTGTTACAGCAGAATACAATGTCGGCAATAAGTTAATTGCACAGACATACGATGGTGCTTCAGTTATGGCGGGAAATATTAATGGCTTAAAAACAGAAGTTCAAGAAAAGTATCCTCAAGCACTATTTGTCCATTGTTACAGCCATGTTCTCAATTTAGTTTTGCAACAAACTACTTCATCCATTCCAGAATGCCGCATTTTTTTCAAAACACTGTCGGGTTTAGCTGCATTTTTCTCATCATCTCCTAAAAGATCAGAAAACTCAAGAAATTTATGAACAAGAAACTCCCAAAAGTAGCACCAACTAGATTGAATTTTACATCTTGGCTTGTAAATACAGTAAACGAATACAGAGAAAAACGGACTGCTTTCTTTAAAAAT
Source organism: Periplaneta americana (assembly GCF_040183065.1). Taxonomy (NCBI): domain Eukaryota; kingdom Metazoa; phylum Arthropoda; class Insecta; order Blattodea; family Blattidae; genus Periplaneta; species Periplaneta americana. Next base: position 62,681,572 of record NC_091124.1, on the reverse strand, counting down.
ATCATTTGTAATGACTCTGAAAAAAACTGGGATGATGCTGTAATTGTGCAGGCTCAAGGATATTTGAATTTTTTCGCACAGTTTCAGAATATATTTCTTCTTGAAGTCTATGCTAGAGTGTTCGCACATACAGATGTGCTCTACAATATTCTTCATACAAAAAGTCAAGACATAGCATACTACTTGCAAGAGGTATCAAAGTTAAAAAAATATTATATCTGAGTTCAGACGTAGTGGGTTTCCGTCCATATGGAGTAATATGGAAAATGAAAATTCTTCAGCCAATACAATGGAACCACCATTAAAGCGAAGAAAAGGAGATGATGAATTGAAATACAGGCAGCTTTACTACAGCATACTAGGTCGTATGCACATGGAAATTACTGACAGATTTTCTGATTATGGAAAGCTTCAGTTCACACATCTTCTAGATTCTCAAAAATTTTCTGCTTATAGAGAAAACTTCCCGAATGAGGCACTAAACAAATTATTTCAGTCCTATAACAGTCACTTTGATCAAGTACGTTTGAAAAATGAATTAAGTGTAATATATTCAGCAGAAGTCTTTGATTTTTCGAACAAACCTATCCATGAAATATTATCTGCCATATATGAAAACCAGCTGAACCAAGTTATTCCTGAAATCCTTAAATTGGCAACATTAATTCTGACAATACCAGCTACGTCAGCATCGGTAGAAAGAACATTTTCTGCGTTGAAGAGAATAAAATCCTACTGTAGATCAACTCATACACAAGAACGTTTATCCGGCTTGGCACTAATATCCATTGAAAAGTCATTTCTACAGAAACTTTGCAAGTGGCCCAACTGTAATTTCAATGACGAAGTCATCAACGTATTTTCGTCCCAATCAAGACGTCTGAAATTCACATAAATATGTAAGGAATTTTATTATAGGGATTTTAAAATATATTTTATGTAATAATAGGGTCAGTGGTAGCCCAAACCCTTTAACCAGTATACGCCACTGTTTTTAAGTGTTGTATTTTTTGTGCCTGTCACTACAAGTCATGAATATTACTAATAACTGTATGTAGGCAATGTGAACATGACGAATGAATTAACTCTCTCACACATCTCGCTTCAATATCCTGACTTTTATGAGCCTAGATGAAAATATCTTGGAAAATACACTTTTGCTTCTGGGAATTTTACGAGTATAAAAATCATTTTAGGTTGATCTAAGGACAAGCAGAGAAAGCAAAGGGAAAAGAGTAGAAGGAAGGTGAAGAGAAGGAAGTACAAGAACTGTACGCAAGATGGAGTGTGCATTGAAGGAATGTAAAATACAGTTCAATGTTGCAAGAATTCTGAGTAAAAAAAAAGACATGTCGCATGTCAACGCTGTGTAGATTTCATTAGTAATTAATCTGTACATGGTTAGTGAAAATAAAAGTACACTTTATGCAACAAAAAAAGTAAAGGTTTCACTAACCTAAATCTGTTTTAATTTTACTCGTGAGATAAAAAATTAGTGAACGAATATAAATATAAAACTTTCAAATTTAAAAGTGTTAAAATGTATTTAAAGAAGGTAGGCCTAATGTACCTTTACTAACGTGACAGCACCTTTGTTAAGTATGTACATTTCAACACTTTCAAATTTTTAAGTTTTGAAGTTTTACATTTTAACAATAAGTGCTATAAAGTAAAGATCAAATTCCGAAACGAAGGCGAAATTCAGAGCCACCACCACAAAAAGCCGCTTCATGAGGCCATCAATTGAGAAGACATTGAGATTAAAAAAGAGGGTTTACAAATAAGACAGAAATCAAATCTTGACGAACCCTAAATTCCTTGGAAGAGGGAGGGGTAGCAATATTTAAGTTATGTTAACGTCACAGCAGCTTTCTCAAGTTCAAAGTTCCCACTGAAAGCAAGACGTAACACAGCACAACTAACTACTTAATTATGTGTGAAATGCACTGTACCTCGCTGCCGCAAATTTGCCTCTGCAGTCACAAAAGTATCGTACAGGATGTAATAGATGTGACTGAAGTTGGATTCGAAGATGGATTTTGCTTCTTCTGTGTCCACATTTTCTAGAAATAAAAATATTAAATTAAACACCAATATGGGGAGCAATCTGGCAAATGCCAAACAGAAACAGAGAATAGAAACTTTATACCAACAAGCGTGACAAAAGACAACCTAAGAACATTTCACGTATTGAACCACAGAAGTGTATTCCAAATAAATTATTTTCTTGGATAAATAGAATGCTGATACTCTGTAATACACTTCAGCACTTTGTTAAAAGTATATAACAACTTGCTCCTTTATGGAGCCGGAACCTGTCCTTGATGTCACTCCACAGAGGACCAGATGGGAAATCACGCAGTGGGTGATTCACCAGCATGGCACACTATGGAGAAATCTCACTAATACCAACACCAGTGGCGAAACCAATATTAAACACTGGGTAGGCAGAATGTAGTACATTACTGTTATCAATGGAGAAAAAAGATTTTATTCCTGTTGCTAAGGGACTTTAAAAAAGTTGCTAAATTATATTTAAGCAATTAATGATACAAAAGTTTCATCAACTTTTGCTGAAAAATTGTTAAAAGCAGTTAGATATAGCTACGCTAAATTAGCAGCTCTGACTTCAAACACAGTTGCAGTATTTATAATTTTTAATCATGAGGATTTTTTTGGTAGACATTGTCTCAATTGCCTCCAAGTAGCTTTGCCACTAGACATGACTCAGCTGAACTACAGACGGAACTTCAAAGGAATTCTTATAACTGGTACACTCACAATGTATAGACCCAGAAACAAAATTTGAGCACCTGCATTTTCCAAGTTCCAGTTATAACATACTGCAGATGCAGGAAAATTCAGGTGGCCCAAATTTTATTTCTGGGTCTGTAGAAAATGAAATACTTGATATGGATCATTATGCCTTCGAAAACTAATTGTAGAGATTACAGCTGATGCTATAGTCGAGACGCTGTTATTCCCGGCGTGACTCCTCCTCTTTGCTTATGTCTTAGGAAGTGAAGGCTCTATAAAGTCTAGGTAGGTAGTATCGTTCGCCATTTTTGTTCTTTCGTTGCCGAGCTACCATAAGAGGAATCTTATTTGCCACACCATTAAAACATTATCATGTCGTAGCTCCTATGATAATAAATCAAACATACTGCAATTCAGCAAATAATCGAGCGGCAAATAACATCTTCGTTTGTTTTCTGCAAATGCCAACGAAAGAGCCAAAATGGCGGGCGATTATATTAAGTATTTATCGAGCCTTAAGAAATGAATAACGTCTTCATCAGAATATCACAAGCCGCACACGTTTAAATGTAGCTGATCTGCAATGCGATTGGCTGTTGGAAATTAGAGTGACGGGACTATAGAAATGTACAGTTTTAATGTTGTTCAATAATGGTCAAAGACTATTTAAAATTTTAAAAGTTGATTTTCTTTCCTTTCTCTCCACCTTATTTTGTATTGCATGTCACACGCTCACTTTGGTTTCTCAATCACAAATAAAGATGCTTTGATAGAGCAGCCAACATGGCTGACATGCATAATGGAGTGCAAGCAAAAATATTAAACACAGAGAAAAAAGCTTCACATGTACGCACCTAGTGTTAGGAAAGTTCATCTCAGACTAAAACCTATCTTCCCCCTTCATATCCATTGATGATACAGCCAGGGTACATGACAAAGTACAAGACAGGTCTTGTCTCCTCTACTATACACTGCTCAGCACATTCACTGGCCTTGGTGATAATGGATACAATAATATCAATTTGGGGCTTAGTTGCCTCATGAGTGATGCCTTATTGGTGTCAATTATGAAGTTCAAATCTATCTTCGGACAGTTGACTGAACAACAACAATATCCATTTCTAAATGTAGAAATGCACTTAATATGGCCAAAGATATAGTTACAGTCTATACAAAACTAGAAAGGTATTGACAGTTATCTCTCGCACACGTGGGAAGGGAGTGACATTGTGAAGTTGTGCAGTGTGGCTCTTTGCACCGCCTGTCTGTCGTGTCAGAAGTAAGCAGCTGACACAAAATCATAAACTCATGAATTTGTATTATACAGTAGTCTTTGACCAGACTAATATAATAATAATAATAATAATAATAATAATAATAATAATAATAATAATATGAATGAACGCGAATATGGTACACAGCATAGACAAATAGGCCTAAATGTACACAGTGTGTAAGCAATAAGTTCTCTTCATTAACACCTTACGACCTTCGATTTTTTTATACTTGAAACCTAAATTCTTTAAGATAGTGTGCAGAGAAGAAACACTGCCATGGAAAAGATTCGCATCTCGAAGCGAAGTTTGCAGTTTTTTAATGTAGGATGCTCTTTCAAATTCTTGCTGGAAGCTGGCATTTCTACTTGGCAATGATTGTACAACTGCATGAAAAAGTGATGTAGGTATTAGATAGACTCTGTCAATTCCTGATTCACAGAAGATGGTGCAGGAAAGTGATTGAGAATACAGGAGTCATTATCAATTCTTCCAAGCAAGAGGTTTATCTTAAGGATTTGCTCTCAGAACCATTTTAGTTTCTGAAAACAGTGATGACAATTTCCGTGTCAACATCGGCAGTGGAGAGATATTTTACAGATTTTGGGATTGAAGACATACTTTCGTTCAACCATGATCTTTGGCTTGGCTTGACTTTATGAGGGCTGGATCCAGGCTGGTCCATTTTGCGCCCTATACATATATGTGATGATTGTCCAAGTTCGACAGATGGCCTGGGTTGCACTCATGAATCCGACATTTGACAGATGGTCCTGATAGAGCCAAGAATCATTTCGCACCCATACCACCCCCAAGATTCACCCTGCCTATCTTTAACTTTTGCAGATGATAGATGAAATGAAGAGATGGAGAGTGGAATGGTAGAGGGAAACTGACGCACACTGAGAAAACCCTCTGCAATATCTGCTTTGTTCACCACAAATTTTATCACGATCTGGTCAGAAATCGAGCCTGGGTCACCTGGATTTAATACGATGAGCTAGCAACAGACACGGATCAACCACAGGGCAGTAAATATTAAATTTTGTGACTCTTCCGCATTTCCAAAAGATGCTAGATCTCGAGAATATGGTAGATGATTGCTCATCAAGAAATAAGCAAAGAAAGTGGACATTTCATCAAAGAACAAATTTGTGAAGCAAGTTTTAATGTTACATTTAGGCCTAACTTACTTTTCTCCTGTTAACATACGTATATTTTTGAATGCATAGTAATTTAGGGTTCTCGTTGTAAAGATCATCATCATCATCATCATCGTAATAATAATAATAATAATAATAATAATAATAATAATAATAATAATAATAAGTCTTTTACTCACATTCCTATCATTTTCCATGAGTTGATGAGTAGCAATGAAACAGGTTTTCTCTTCCATTTTTCATTCTTAATGTGTTTTTTCCATGTCTCTTTTATGAACAAGGCCTGAAGACCTGCACCACAGCCTGAGGCTTATTGTGCTTACCATTCCTGTTCTATGAATGGTATTTGTCACCAAATTGTTGCACTGCACATTGCACATGAATTTACATCGGGCTATGGTAATGATGAAAATGATATTTTGAATAAATGATGACAAAATGAGTTTCAACATCGAAACTTACCGAGCAATTCTGCTTCAATTTGCTTATTTCATACATGATTAGGGTGTGCTTCCGAACAGGGGCAGCAGTATTTCCTCTAAGTTTAGAGCCCAGTTTAGGTGTGTATGTATTACAATTAATACACACACACCTAAACTGGGCTCTAACCTCAGGGGAAATGCTGCTGCCCCTGTTCGGAAGCGTGCCCCATGATTATACTACCATTATAGCCTACATCTTAGATGGAGAAGAATGGAGCATATGAAATGGACTGACAGAATAAGAAATGAAGCTGTGCTAGAAAGAGTGGGTGAGGAAAGAATAATGTTGAAACTGATCAGGAAGTGAAAAAGAAATTGGCTGGGTCACTGGCTAAGAAGAAACTGGCTACTGAAGGATGCATTGGAAAGAATTGTCAATGGGAAAAAAGTTCAGGGCAAAAGAAAATATCACTAAGATACACAGATCGTATGCGGAGAATAATATGAAAGATTGGAGAATGTTGGGTTTGCAGTGAATGACCTGCTCTCGGGCAGAATACTATGAATGTACTGGTATTAAGTTTGCATTACACAACAAATAATTTTAAGTCAGCACCACTGACATTTAAACAAATCTTTATTGTAGACCTAACAATCTCTCAAATCTAAAAAATAAAACTTGTTAAATTCTTCTTCTTCTTCTTCTTCGAGTCCAGTAATATTAACACATTGTACAGAATTCTTTCATCTTTTGAGGAGTTTTCCTGAACTTTTTGTTTCATTTGGCTGATATTTCAAATTTTGCTTAGGCCTATTCTTCCAAAATATATTTTTACTACAGGCCTATAGTTTTTTTTTTCCAATTTTGTAGACTTCAGCTTGAAAGTAATGACTGGAATAACTTAGGCCTATCTATCTGGTTTCGAAAGCAGACATACAGCATATTCTTTCGACTGGTTGTTTTTCAAATGGAAGAAGTAGGCCTATAACTTAATCGTTAAGTGGCTCCTTTAATTATTCCCAATATTTAAGAAACTCCTAACATGAAAAGGAAAATAAAATAGCTTCTAAGATAGGCTAAAATAGACTTCTTAATTCTGCTTTTACACCAAATGACAAAACTTTCTGATAAGTTTTTACTTAGATTCTTTGCTGCACAGCTAACAGTTCTGCACACTATACTCTAAATGTGCACAAATAGTTTCCTTTTTATCTACATGATATGCGTAATCTAACAAGTGGCTAGGTTGTCTTTATTTAACAAACATTTGAAACTATATTTAGACAGCCCTATACATGGCACGACGAATATTTCATACAATATAGGCTAAACAAGAAAATAACAATGTTGCTAAAGAATAACGCTGTATTGCCCACCACAAATCTTCTACGATTTTTCAGAAATCAAATCCTTAAGCCTGCAAATGACATGAGTTATGAGGCACTGCCATGGTATGTAATGGGGCGATTTTCAATTTAAGCCCGTGGGATAAAGTAGGCTATCATTACAAAATAAGAAATACACACTTGGATATTTTGTTCACTAAATTGATACACTCCAGATTCTCATACAAAACCTCAACTAGATTTAGATTTTCGGTGTATAAAAAAAGCTAGTAAGTAAACAATGTATGTTCGCTTCCCACCGTTAAGCTTATTATTTCACCAAAACAAATTATAATTATAAGTCTAATCTCACTTTCTATAGATCTCTCTTCATTTTACTTCTGCCAACTTCAAATGTTTAAATAAAAAGTATCAACGTTATCTTGCTTCAAGAGAAGAATTAAAACTTGCATTGTGATTTTATCTTCACATGAAGCATATTTTACTCGCCATGCATTGTGTATACGATCCAAAATAACGACACAGTAGGTTATGCTCATTTTTATTTGAAGGTCTCGGTCAGAAATGACACAACAGATCTTCGGAGATTGTGTACGTGACAGCGTGTCAAGTATCATAAAACTACGCTATTAAGAACATCTACATAAATATACAGTATTTGTTATGAATTAAGGGCTTACCTAAAATTATCTTCAGGTGCTTAAGACGTGTGGCAGAATCTTTCTTTAAATCTTGTATCTTAAGTGTTGACTTCTTGACATCCGCATGTAATTTCTTGCTAAACATGATCTTCGATAAAATTATAAATATTCGTGATTATTATCACACGTTGACATTCTTCACACTATACAGGTAAGTGGGCAGTTCACAGATAAAATAAATAACTTCATTTTCTACATAAACTATTTCGCACGCAAACCAGGTCTACTTACGTACATTGCACTGTGCACTCAATTGTGGTTATGCCTGTTCATCTGTGATCACTGTTCTAGCGCGAGTATACAGTGCTTAGTATACGCTTAGTAGCAGTCCTCATATGCTCTAGATTTTTATAATCTTTGCATTTGTCATATACGGACAAACCTCTTTAAACGAAAACTTCAGGGCTTTAAAATATCTACAACTTCTTTGTCATGCTTGGTGACTCAAGCGCTAGCTCACTGTTTTATCCATCCAGAAGGCCAAGGTTCGATCTCGACCACAGGTCGTAATGGAATTTGTGGTAGACAAAAGAATTACGTATCCTCGGGGTACTGCCACTTTCCTCTATCATTACACATCCATCTGCAGTAAAAATAGGCTGGGGTAAAGTCTTGGGAGTTGTATGGGTTTCCGATGCCGATATAGCTTATATAGAGTAGGAAGAACTTGGGGCACCTGGCTGTCAGAGTTGAGTTGAGGCAGGATGACTCACCTGTCACCATCAGATTCACGAATCCAACTCAGGCCACCCGTCAGAATTGGACAACCATCGCATATGTAGTACACACAATGGACCAAAGCAAGCTTAAGAGCAAGAATTCAGCACTCAACAATGCTTTGTAAAATTAACGTTACCCTAGCCATTATGGAAATAGAATAAAATGAAAAAGTTCACCAAAAGTCACTACCCATCATAACAACAGTTTAGGACTTGAAAGCAGCCATTGAAAAGGCTTTTTAAAAAATTTATTCGGATCAGATACTGTGTAAAAACCAAGAGGAGTAAACGGTAAAAACGTACTTATCTATGTTTAAGAAGGTATATTCAATGACATATCAATGTTGACAGGAAAACAATGGATGGTGACTTATGGGCCACTGTGTGTGTCAAAAATAATTTAAAAGCCACATATGACTACAATAATATTCGGGGTTACTCTTTCTTACAAGAACAGCCATCTATCCCCTTTGTTAGGTGCAAGCAATCAACCACTAAAGTATAATCTTACAACTTACCCTTCAGTGGTCTGCATGGACAATATTTATGGTTATTTGACATGTGAAATATTTATAATCTCATTATGAACCAGAAATATCTCTCTTAATTTTATATTTATGTAACTTTTCATAAATTAATAAATACATTTTATAGCTGTAAGTCTGTGCAATAGCTACATATCTAATTTTTTGGTATTAAATGAAAATATCTCGTCTTCAAACTGAATGACACCTCAAAAAAATAAATAAATAAACACTAGCTTAGTCAATTAAGGCAAGCAACGAACTATAGTAAGATTGTGAATTTGTCTCAAACCCCATATACCAGTATAGTTTTAATGCACGTACTTCTGCGTAGGAACCACCAAATAAGTTACTCCCTATATTTCTTTCTCATTGATTCTAAACCATCCTATAGTCCTACACTATTCCAGAAACTTAAAAATATGGAACATTTAAAAGAGTTAGTCACTGTTGCTTACCATTTCATTGGAGAACGAAGGTAATAATTTATGCGCATATTTATAAATTGGCTGTACTGCCAGCTGCTTAGTTCCGACACGTCAGACAGGCTGCGCAAAGAGCTGCACTGCACTGCACTGCACTACAGCACAACTTCACAATGTCGCTTCCTTCCCAAGTGTGCGAGAGAGAATTGTCAAGAGCTCGAACAGGGTCCTTTCAGTCCAACATTATGATACTATATTTTTTGTATAATGCAAGACTAAAAATGAAGAGAAGAAACAGTGTATAAAACTTTATAAGCAATGTTCAACCCATTCTTTCTATTGGACATAATGGGTTTCGAAAAATTATAGAAACTATAAAAATATGCAGTATTAGATCTTGCTGCTACTGCTAACTTAAAACAGAAGGCATATAAGTTTTAAATATTATGTATTGAATAATACAATTTTGAAGCAGTTGCAGTGGTTCCAGTGTTTTTACTGGTAGCTGGAATATGCCAAAATTAATTGAAGTGTACAGGGGAAAAACCTGATAAGTCACGTTTTACCAGTTTTACAGGACAGCAAGTTAAAAGTTTCAAGACCCATTACAGCATATGCCTTTGGATTATCATTCTTCAAATTTATTTGAACTAATGAGGTTGTTATTTTGTACAGTTAAAATACACAAATATACACTACCTGAACTATTACATATTTAAAACAAAAAATCGATAATTTTGGACTTATCACGTTTTTTCCCTATGTTCTTCAATTAGAATTCTCAAAATCACTATTAATAACCAAATTACAAACTTATCTGAATGTAAAATAAAGTACTGTAATATTAAAGTCTTGTCACATTACAAGGAAATTTCTGTCTTGGGGGAGATGTAATAAGATGTAACAAAATTATTACACTTTTCAAACGACAAGCAGTTTGACCTTGAGAGCCTCGTGACTAATGTCCAAACAGGATGAACAGAAGAAAATGAATACTATGCATGAAGTAGCAAAGTTCCACTAATATTTGTGTCCATTGGCTGTTGTGTAATTCGCTTCCCATTTGAAGCGTACAATAGTTAAATTTCACAGTATTTTGAAATGAGAAGTATCCAATGAAAAATCAGCTAAGGCATTTTCGTTTCTTTCATTCATATTTTTCCGCCTAAAGACAGGTCTTTTACTGCAAATCCAACATTCTCCAATCTTCCATATTTTCCACCTTCCTTATACCTTAATGTTGTTTATCACCTGATATCTTCTCTGCCCTGAAATTTTTTCCCGTTCACCATTCCTTCCAGTGCATCCTTCAGTAGGCAGTTTCTTCTCTGCCAGTGACCCAACCAAATTTTCGTGTTTCACATGATATGCCTTTACTGCAAATGATGACATATTTCTACTAGGAGTCAGTTAGCTTGAACTGTGCAAGTGAAACCAGGAGGATGTGGGAGCAGAATCAGGAAGAAAAGAATGTGTTATGTCTACCAATAAAACTTATATGAATTAGGTGAAAAAAACTGTATTTATAACTCCTAAGTTTCAATAACAAAAATCATGAAAATGATAAATTACAATTAAATTAGAACAACTGCATTATGCTGCCACTTAAATATTTTATTAAACAGATATCCTATAAAAAAATGTTATAAATAAAATTAAAAAGTTGTTTCATTTTGAGATGAAATTCCCAAAATGCAAAAGACTGATGACATTACATGGTAGGCAATTACTGAAAGACATGACAGATGCAATTATTGGTTATTTTATAAAATATACTTTCAATAAATAAGCTGCATAACTGGTTAGTTATTATAAAAGGTATCCAAACTTAAGTTAACAATTAGCACCACAATAACTAGAGGACGCAATAAAAATTATATGTAACATGTAACAACTTAATACAATAACAATAGAACTTGCAGTAGATGGTTATTCATGTAGTTAGCAATTACAGTCTCGTGATTCATACTGTAATAAAAATTGCTGTTACTTTATGGAAGTTCCACTTACAAGCTAATTGGAAGCTGGGAAGAGTAAATATAGTGGTCATTGGGCTGCTTCTGGCACAAAGTGCCATTTCCTGTGACTAGCTTATATGAAATATAAAAAAATTGTACCCAAACTCTTTAATTAAGAAAAAAGGATAAATAAGAGGAAAGGAGTGGCGAGAAGAAAGGAGAGGGGAGGGGAGGGGAGTAATAGTAGTGATTTAACAACATTTTCAACTGCAGAGATTATTGAGTGTCTAAGTTTAACATGAGCAAGAATGGTCGACATATTTTGCCTGAAGCCCTTTTATTCATGACTAGACTTCGAGACTTGGGACCCGATACAATAAGTTTACTGTGCATGTACTGTAGGTTGTTGACTCACTGCAAGTAGTGAAAGGTAGAGATGTGTTGAGGTAACAACGTTGCTATTTAGAGTAGAGTAAGGTAGTAAGGAAAAACACACACGTAAATACATTCTGAAAGTAAATATACATTACACAATGACAATGTCAAAAGAATGTGAAAAGCATTTATTCTCCTGTCTTTTATAAGCATTTGTGTTTAATTATACACAGTGTTAATGGTGGAATAAACATGTAGCAATTTTAATTTCTTCATTTATCCTATTGGTCGTCTTTAGGAAGTGCAGTTACAGTACCGAATTGCAATGTACTACAAGATACATTTTCAGCGTCTCAAATGTAAATCTTTTTCGGTTATCTGCCAAACACAGTTTGTACTGTGAAAAGCTGCGCTCTAAGACAGTCCTTTATTCTCGAGTGACTCTATGTCCACTAATTTGCTGTTTATATTATACACAGTGTTCCATATCCGTTATTTTTACATAAAATTGATTTCCACTTCTGTTTTACACCGTTCAGTAACCGGTGTACTTGGTGTCTCATTAATTCTCTGTGTCATTTCCTCAATTAATTTGAGGGCTTCCGGCATCTCTTGCTCTGACTTTTTTAATCGTGTAATAGTTTCAAACACAGTTTGAAAATAGGTTTGTATGAAAACCAAATTATTCGTCAGAACCTTCAAATCCAGAGTGTTTTTCTTTGTGTAGGCTATTTGTTGGCATCCATTCTACAGTACCCCCACCCACTGTACACTTTACGACTATACTCAATACGCCATTATGCGGATTTCCCACTGAACTGCTCTATTGGGTCCGAAGTCTCGAAGCCTGTTTATGACATAGGTCCCACAGTTTCACTTCTCTCCCAGAGGAAACCATGCTAAGAATTTTATCTCCCATTACTCTCAGCTCAGTTTGAACCTGCAAATCTCTGATTCAATAGCTAGCATGACAGCCATTAAACCATAGAGAATGGAGATCACTGCATTAATAGCCATTCATCTAAAATATTAGCACAGTCTAGTATATACAGTCACGAAGCTCAATACGTAGTAAATATGCATCCATAGATAATTGCTAACCACTAGGATCACTACTATCGCTTCATCACAGACAATACGAAATAGTACCTGCACAGTCTATTGTTCCTAGTACCCTCACAACTCGAGCTTCGTGACTGTATATATTAGACTGTGATATTAGTACCAATGTTGGATGTACAGACCCAGAAACAAAATTTGGGCCACTGAGCATGCGCAGTATGTTATAACTGAAACTTTCAAAACTCAGGTGGGTCTGTACAAAGAAAACTAATGAGCTGAAAAATAAAAATATTAATATTTTTAAGATGTAAGGTTAAAAGAACATAATATGTTATTTTCAATATTTATATTTTTTAATTACATTACTGATTTTACGCACAACCAACTAACCAACTGAAAAATCAGTCAATTAAATCAACTTATCTTAAACCATCAATCAAGTTCTATTGTATGAAAATACTTCAAGAGGTTGTAGAAACTAAACTGTTACAAAATAAGACAACATATATTAGTTCACAACAATATCAAACAAAAAAATAAATAAAATTCTAAAGCTTGTATTTACAACCAGAGAAATATCTCAATATAAATTTGCATTTTGTTGCAAAGCACGCAATACAAAAGTAATAGTTTGTTACACTGTACAACACTATATAAGAATATTACATTCATATAGAGGGAAGCAAACATGCCCAAACCACAATCACTCTCTTAAACCAGAAACAATCATTCCCATACCACTCTTTTCCCATTATGCCCTCAAGGTTGATTGAGCCATGTTTTATTAATTACCATCACCATACAGTCAACTTGCTGGTCTATTAAACTGAGAGAATCATCCTTCCTGTTGTTTACCATGGTTTTCTTAAGACATTAAAATAAATGTTGGAACGAGCCCTAAAAGAAATGGGTCACAGAACTACATACCGTATATACGCAAATACTCCATGTATATATATATTTTTTTTCGTAATTTAGCGAAGAAAAATTGGAATGCAAGCATTATTTGAAACACAAATTACAGCCAATTTTCTTTTTAATTTTCTCTCCTAAAATTAGGGTGCTTGAATTATTCGATAGCATGGCGTATTTGCATATATACAATAATTTCTCCAATCATCTATTTTGATTTATTCCAAATTTATGCAATCACAAATTGCTAGTTCGAACCACGCTGGTGGCCATGGTAACTATTAATGACCTTATGTTAAAACTTTCCCTCAAACTACACAAATCATCATAATCTCCACAGCAGACAGATGGATACTAAAAATTAGTTGCCCATATTAACTCTTATGTTGTAAAATTAAAGTTTCAATAAAATAATATCGAAAAAATTAGTATCATCTGGCCATGAGTAGATAGTGCTCATTCAACTGGTTAAGTGCAATAATTGCACAAGTAATCTCGAATGTCATAGTAAAAAAAAATATGTATTTGTCGAATATATTTGTCTAACTGCTGTGAAGAACTGTGAGGACAGCTTGAGGAGAGAAGGTTTCATTAACAATTCCCTTGTGGGAATAATGAATGTAAAACGGAGTAATTTGAAAATGGTGGTGTAACATGGACCATTTCTACATGTGTTATTTTTTTTAAATGGCGTGGCAAAACTGAAGATATATCTCTGATGTTTGTGTATGATACATGTTACTCACATGTGATTGAATGTTGCTGTGATAAATTGGCGAAAATATATAACAGAGGTAAGGATATTATACTTAAATATATAATAAGGATAATTAAGACATTACCTCTGATTGAGGTTCTGGCTGATATGTACCTCTATTATCAGGCAGTACATCTCACTTGACGATATGTCAGAGGAAGAACAATTGTTTGTATGCATCTGAAGTCTGATTAGTGGAATACGTAGCTATCGGTGATGTATGCATTGGAGTAGGAAAGGAACTGGCCGTCCTACCCCATTATCACCTAGCCTAGTTGCCTCATGAGTGATGCCTTATTGGTGTTACTTATGAGGTTCAAACCTGTCTTCGGACAGTTGACTAAACAACAACAATTAAGACATCCCCAACATGACAGGTAACTTAACACATCGTAAGTATTTAGGCTTTGATAATCGACCAGTAACCGTTCTAGGTTTCTGAATCATTTTTGCATAGTTTAACAGTGAAGCGCAGTTTTGATTTCCCTCCTGCAGCTTTTCTATCATTTACAAAAATAACTACTTTTCAGCAACACTAAAGATCTTGCCAGACTATTTTTTTCAAGATTGCTTTCACTTCATTTGCACACCAACAATCAGTAACACAATAAGAGAAACTTTTCATTCCTACTCGCCACTTAGAATACGATTACAGACTTTCCTTCAAGTGTTGTAGTCAGCCATTGCTTCCTCTATAACTCGAACTTGCAAAGTGGTGAAATGAGCTTTTGGCAGATCATAGGACTTCCTATAGGAATTTCGTTTGGTCTGCACCAAGGACAAATGATCCTAAAACAATGTGACTGGAAAATACACATCATTGTAACAGGGTTTTCGAAAATTGCTTTACCACTATAGCAAGAGGTACTTATATAAAAAAATGAAAATAAATACGTCAGGATTATGGAAATTTATCGCATTATTCAGGTTTATCATTACATTGGTCTTCGTTACATAGAGGCTTGACTTTACCAGTATCAATTAATAAATAAGAAAAAAATATATCCATTGCACCATCGTCAACATACTGGGAACAATCAATGAAGAAACTTCCTTGTTCTGCATTATATTGTTTATGTTTTTATTTTTTTCACTATCTCGTAAGCATTACTTATGTTATAAATATCGTTCAATGACTAATAAAAAGACTGATAAATTGGCACTTAGTAGTGTTCAAAATGGACTAATAAAATATTGTAGATGTGATATTGTCGATGTGAAGTTGTTATAATTGTTCTCATATTTACCTTAACATGTTCAGAATGCTTATATGTCAGCCTTATAAAAATATCAGTATCGCAAGATACTAGACACATTCATCACACAACCCTCAAAGAACTTCTTTCAGAAAGACAAACACTTCTTTTTTTTCCAAAAGTGAAACATTCACAAGCACCAAGATAGATAAGAGGCAAAGGTGTCCCCTTTATATGCCATAAAGGTGCACTAGGGCATGGAGGTAAAGCTCCATCCTTTTGTGACCCGGCACTAGGATGAGACGGCATTGTCAGCACCATGCTCCAACTGCCTTTTTACCCCAATACTCAAAGAAACCAGTATTCAATTTCACAGGAGAGTAAGTGAACCCTGGGGCCATTCTGGAAGTTTGGCAACGAGAAAAATTTTGTCACCATCGGGGATTGAATTTGGGACCTTTCAATCAATTGCCAATTGTTCTAGCAAGTGAATTACCCACAAGCATCAAGATTGAGTATTAATGTTTGGTATATAGGCTATCAGATTGAATAAAAAATTACAATAAAATATTTAAATAATAATAAATCAATAAAATAACATCTTAAGAAACTATGTTGTCTATAAGAATATAAATATAAAGTGTAAGCAGCACTAAAAAAAAAAGACAAAAATATGTTAGTCTTTATCATCTAGTTAAATTATAATATTCTGTAACATTGTTATATTCGTAATGGCATAGAACAAAAGTAAATATATTAAAGAAATCAAAGAGAAAATTCTAGATAAGACTGAACAAAAATTATTAATTTTAAAACCAAATGACGATTTTTTCTTTGAGTCTTTTAATTTTGGAATAACTTCAGCACGAATTTTGTTTGCTCCATCCTTGACATTTTGTGATATGGCCATTGAATGTGGAATAACAGAATCTGCGTACACCTTACCATAAGTAGCTCCAACGTCAATCATGGTCTGTGATTAAGCATCTCTTAATATACACTACTGTATAAATGTTAAGGAAAGTGAACATGTAGATTTGGTTTACTTACTTACAAATGGCTTTTAAGGAACCTGAAGGTTCATACCCGCCCTCACATAAGCCCGCCATCGGTCCCTATCCTTATTGTAGGGATTCGTAACATGCTGTTTTTTACAGTGATGGGTTGTTTGGTTTATTTTTATTAAATATTGTGACATCATGTTTGCTTCTGAAGAAATTTGACACACATCACAAAATCTGTTCTTTTTATACAATCACATCTTTACTAAGCTACGTTAAACAATTTCGTTGCTAATATAATGAGTTTGACAAGATGGATTATGAATAACATTATTGATAATATAAAGCATTATTTCATTTAAAGAATTGTGTTATTTACAAATTATGTTTCATTGTTTAAATGTTTAAATACTTCCTAATTTTCGTGCTATCTGAAATAAAAACAAAATGGTAACCTTCTTAGGTAGGCTGTTTCGGGTATCAGGCATTAAAAGGTGATGTAATTTTAGTGCAACAACCTCGAGCGCTCGTGACTGACTGAGTACACGTTTCAATCGCTTGATTATACATTCTCGACTGCATGCGCTCAAGCATATCATTTCCGACTGCCTTCTTCACAACTGAGTACTGATTGACGAGCTCAGTCAGCTGTTTTCAAGGGAATGCAGAGGTCGAATGCAGAGTTTTAAGAATCTGTATACATTGGGAATGTAGCCACATATTTTAACATCATCTAGAATTGAACTCTTCATCCACAATATAAAGTTAGAAGAATTTCAGCCAAGTACTCTTGAATTATTCTCAACACAAGACTACATTTCGCATATTAATTTCCAAGAAAATAGTTAAAACATGCTCTGGAGACCTCAAAATGTCTGTTTTGAAATCTGAACTAGATTTTTTTTTTTAATTATACATTTTGTGCAGAGTTGCATGAAGAAAATAATAAAAGGTAACATAACTAATCAACCTACATATTGTTGAAAATCACCGCAATTCACAGATTCTACAAGAATTACAGCTTATTTATAGACAGTCCCTGAAAAACTGAAGAAACTATCAATCTACAACAACATAATACAGAAAAATACTGCTTTAGATCACGAGAGAGTGGAAGTGTTCGTAATTTTGTAACAAATTCACTGCAAGCATAACAGAATGACACCAGTGAACTGACACACATTATTATGAGAAAATGATGTGGACATGATATTTGAAGGGTACATGGGAAAAACAAACAATGTCACAATTCCTTTAAGGGCGATGTCGTTATCTAATTCACTGTATTACTACAAATGCTAGTGTTATTTTTACCAAAAGTGGTAAAAGAGAATTAAAACCAAGGATACACTCATCATTTCCTTCATTTCAAGTAGAAACACCAACAAATTTTGCAGTAATATACTGAAATAGATCATTATCTCACCCTTAATGAAAATGTGACATTGTTCGTTTTTCCCGTGTACCCTTCATTTGGAATTACATATGGACTGCAACAAAAATAAAACTATGGCCTCCAAAGGAAGAGATCCAATCAGGAGCAAAATAGTAATACATAATAATGTATTAATAGAGCAGATAAATACCTTTAATTACCTGGGATGCTCAATATCTTATCAGAATGAAAAGAATATCACTTAAAATAACCAAAGTAATAAATAAGGTCTTATAATAAGCTTCCCAACAAACAAGACAGATTAAAAATATATAATACTTCGATAATACTTATATTATTGTATGGATGCGATACCTGGGCTATGCAAAAATAAAAAAAAAAATAGGAGGGAAGATGAATCCCACATCACTGTAGCAGAAATGAAATCATGAGGCAGAGAGCAAAAATACAGATGGCAGATCACAAAAAAATAAACAGAAATATTATCGGAACTTAAAGTTGAACCAGTTCTTGACAAACTCCATTACAAGAGTAAATGGACACTACACGTCGAAAGAATGTCTAAAGAGAGGTTACCCTATTTAATTCTAAAATACTGTCCAAAAATTAAACGGATCCAAGGTCGTCCTATTAAAAGAATATAGAATGGACAAGGAGACTGGAACAGGCCCTTGACCTAAATTTGGCTGTTTGTTGATGACTATGATGATGACGACATATGAATAGTGAAGTGTTTAAGATCAACAAACTAATAAATATACGTCGAACTCCATATATTCTGTGCCATTTTCACATTAGGTAAGTAACCATATTATATTCACGACGCAGTTTTGTGAAATTGAAATTTCTATGTTTTATGAACTCAGATTTTCTACAAAAAAAATTGTGCAATATTATGAAGAATTATCATCATCAGCACGTACAAATGACGATCTCTTCCTTTCACGTTGGGGCATGAAATAGTGTTGTACAGCGAATTCGTTGAAAATCTAGATATGGCAAACATCACTTTTGACTTACGTGCAACAGCAACATTTATATATTGTATGATATCTCACTGTATTAATTATAATATTAATGTATGCTGGCAATTAGTATATGTATACAAATGAGAATAAAGTTACATTTTACCAAGCGTATTAAATAATAAATAAGCACACATCACCTTTTTATTATAATCTTTATGAAGAAACCTCGAAAAGACAAAGAGTTAATTATATATTACAATATGTATAAAAAATTTTTACATTTTAACATATTGCACATGTTGGAAATAAATATGATAAATAAATAGCTTACATTACAAATTATGGTACTTGTGAAGGAACATTAACGTTCATTACTAAATCACAGCAACTTTCTTCTAACAAATGCATTAGAGCCTGGATGTAATTGTGGACAATTCCCATTGTTCAGAGAGTATTTTAAAATTACCGTCTTCTCAATATTCTTAACTTCAGAAATAAGTAGTTATCAATTCTTTGAAGCTGACAACAAAATGTGTCAAGTGTAACATGGAATCTCATGTAATTAATAGAAAGTGATTATATGTTAAATGAAATCGCATGCTTATGTGAGACAATGGAAAATGCCTACAAAACAAGCCAATTATGAAGATAATCAGAAAAAATCTGAAGTGAGTGAAAGGATTACAATATAATTATACTGAATTCTGCAAAGATGTAAAGTACAGCATAGGAAGTGAAGCCCCACGGAGTTCTAAGCAACATTACTGTCAAATCCAAAATTACATTAATTCCGTAACTTCAATTCTCAGTCATACAATACGCATATAAATTACATGTTTATACTTCCGTGCACAAACACACTCTGGCAAAGTGAACGTTGAAATGAACTCTGTAGGGCTGTAATACAATATTAAGAGTGGTGTGAACAAAATGTAACTACCATGATAGATTTTCATATATATAATCTAGAAAATCCTATTAAAAGGTTTTATTTAGATTTCAAATCATCAAATATCCTACATGCAAACGTGAATGCCTGTCCAATACTTCAAATATGGCTAAGAGTTACTTTTTATTTTTTCTAATTCTCAAATGCTACTATTACTATGAGTAAGAATTCTCTTGCTGCTAGCAGTCTTTCGTCACTCACTAGGAAATTCATGATTGTACATAAACCACTCAAATAACGTTATTAGTGGAACAATGCTTCTGGATTATATTATCTTCATGTATCTCTCCAAATTACTTAAAAAACATTCCAAAGCTTTTAACATGATAATATAGCATAGCAAAACGTACTGCAGCATTGCCAATGTGCGTTAAGGACTTCACAATATTCATATATTCAAACATCTCCTTCAAAGGCCAAGATAACTAAAACAGTTTAAAACACACTATAATTTATTTGTGCACGTAATACAAACATGAGGTTTCACGTTGCCATCTGCACATACGATTCACCCACACAAATCACAGGCATCTTGGCAGTTGTATTTTATACACGACTGTAGGAAAAGTGACTTTATTACTATAAGTACGTGAGCAATTAAGTACTGTCTTATAGATAAAGTTACTGCCTATTGCATTTTAAAGTTGTAATCTTTGGAATCTAAACAAATTTCCGAAAAGCACAATCACATTTGCAAAACCACACTTTTGTAGGAAAATTTGAAGAAAAATCTAGGTTCACACCATGAAGTGGATATATCATTACTCATAGTTAAAGTCAAGCAGTTTTAGAAATATCATCACAGTCATGGTCTGTTAAGTACAACAAACTACTAACAAGAAGAGTGCGTGAGAAGTAATGTATCTGGACTAGACTCTGGTTGTTTGTTATTAACAATATAATTGTGGGACTGAAACCGTCTTGAGTAAGCCTATAATGTTTGATAATTTTGTTGCTGCAATAACTTTTGATTAGAGTGGCAGACAAAGTGACAAAACTGCATTACCATTCAAGGCCTTCAATCTTCACAGAAACTAAATGAAGCTCGAGACAGGACAAGGTAACCAACAGTTTCGAGGTACGTCATACATGTATAAAAATAACTTTTTACAGTAAAACCTACCTGAAACAGACTATTTCTCTTTGTCTGAAACACAATCGGACTTCTGGTATAAATGAAAGGAGCGCATATTTTTCCTACGGGACGGAAACTAATAACAGCAAATCGCTGCTCATGACGGATTATCCAGTATTTCATCATGCAAATTACGATCTGCTTAAGTCAGGTTTTACTGTAACAGAACATGGTGTGATTCAAACTCCTGTACCTGAATGCAGCACTCGCGTTTCAATTATTACAAACTGAAAGACTTGTCACTAGGCCAATATCAATTTCTCTATACACAAGGTACCATTTTCCCACGTAGCTGAACTCCTATTTTTCTTATGTAGCAAATATAAGGATTCAAAAGGACTAGTTGTATGAGTAGGCACTATATTAACACTACAACGCCACACTTCTAACTGGCCTCAGAAGAGACAACTGTGGTCAGAGACAAATGTCGTTGCATATGTTACACACGAATTTACAATCTCGAGATTACATGCTGAGAAGATCGTACATTTTGTATCAATTCCTTACTTCTAATGAAATAAAGTATTCTGCTTATTTAGTGTAAACCACTTTCATATTTAGATCACTTGTGATATTTCTAACTGTAATATTATATTTCTCTAAACTTTAAGAATACCTGAACTTTCTGGAAAATGTATCAGTAACTTGATTATTCTTCTAATGACAAACTTCCAAGCATGGTAATTATAAGAATACTACTCAGTTCTATATTTCACTATTTAACTAGCATGTTCTATTGGTTCACTTGGAGCTGATGACTCTTCCACTCTATATACACATTTCTAACTTTCTTACAATATAATATTGTTCAAGTTCTCCTTTGGAAAGGTGAAATTATGGCTAAATTTAACCACAGCTGTGACAAGCTGTTTCTGATTTTTGCAAGTGTTATCTTTTCAGTTCACAAATAATTATGTGTAGGTACAGTTGACATACATCCATATTTATTATGCACTGATTTCCTAAAAAAGTGCATTAGTATATATGAATGAAAATAAAATATCAGAAGAGTGAGGATACTTACAGACCCTCAGCTATTTCAACTACAAACGAGATAAATCCTATGTAATTTGTGTTACATGTGAAATTGTCAGAATAAAATGTAATTAGGCCTAAAAGCGTTAAGTCATAGTGGGAATTTGTCTCTGACAACAGATGACAGCTTTCACCACATAAAACAGAGAAATATATCAAAACTTAACTGCAAATGGGTTCAAGAAGTGCAAATTTCCTATGAAAATTATACATAATTTAAATTTCAATGTTTTATAGTAATAGTTACTTATTCAATGATTTAGAAATAAGGTTAGAAAATGTTGAAAAAAGATTAAATCAGTAAAAGTTCCTTACCCTATCACATTACAAAAATAGGAAAAACTTGTAATGTACAAAACGACAGAAAACCCATTTGCAGATAATCCACAGTATCAACTGCTAGTGATTAATCCCCGTTTTAATGGTCTCAATCCATACTTTACAAGTCCTACATAATCTTTCGCACGTGTCATAGCAAATAAAAATACAAATATTTATTTTAAATAGTGCTACCCCTGTACGTGTTGAGAAGGCTTACCAGTGATATCACAGTGCTCGGGACATCTTGGGGCCCTGCCTTTTGCTGGGACCCGTGGCAGTGGAGGGTACTGCTGTTGCGGTGGATGTACGTGCAGGTACCGGGATTGCCGACCCACTCTTTGAGAGACGTGGCAGTGTCTTGCGATGCTGGGAACTGTAGCACTCACAGTCTGTCCTATCCCGACTGCCTGGAGTGTATGGCAGTGAACGCAGCAAACCAAACGGCCGCGAGGTGCTGGGGTTGGTTCCAGACCGCCCCAAATACAGATGTGCACACTTGTACAGCCGTGTCTGCACGGAGAGGACATCCTCCAGGTCCTGCTCACTGCAGAAACATATCATTCACCAACAAATTACTTCCATAGTATATGAAATCTGTAAGGAAAGTATCCAGCCATTTTGAATATCTCGAAAACCAATTGCGTGGCTGTGATGTAATTTGGTAACCATCACAAGAGACTTTATTGTGAATGAGTAAATAGTTTCTCTTCCATGGAACTTCTCATCTGCTCTTTTTGATCTACTTTTTTCTCATTTCTTTAAGTAACAAATTATGCTACATCAGCTGCTTGTTCATGCAGATGACGTGAATATGTTAGGAGAAAATCCACATACAATTAGGGAAAAACACGGGAATTTTACTGGAAGCAAGTAAAGAGGTAGGTTTGGAAGTAAATCTCGAAAAGACAAAGTATATGATTATGTCTCGTGACCAGAATATTGTACGAAATGGAAACATAAAAACTGGAGATTTATCCTTTGAAGAGGTGGAAAAATCCAAATATCTTGGAGCAACAGTAACAAATATAAATGACACTTGGGAGGAAATTAAATGCAAAATAAATATGGGAAATGCCTGTTATTATTCAGTCGAGAAGCTTTTGTCATCCAGTCTGATATCAAAAAACCTGAAATTAGAATTTATAAAACAGTTATAT
This sequence comes from Periplaneta americana, assembly GCF_040183065.1. Lineage (NCBI taxonomy): Eukaryota > Metazoa > Arthropoda > Insecta > Blattodea > Blattidae > Periplaneta > Periplaneta americana. The sequence continues at coordinate 62,658,018 of NC_091124.1, read as the reverse complement.
TACCAGTTATTCTGTATTGTTGTGAAACTTGGACTCTCACTTTGAGAGAGGAACAAGGGTTAAGGGTTAAGGGTGTTCGAGAATAAGGTGCTTAGGAAAATATTTGGGGCTAAGAGGGATGAAGTTACAGGAGAATGGAGAAAGTTACTCAACACAGAATTGCACGCATTGTATTCTTCACCTGATATAATTGGAGGAAAAAAGATCTTTGAGGAGACCGAGACGTAGATGGGAGGATAATATTAAAATGGATTTTACGGAGGTGGGATATGATTGTAGAGGCTGGATTAATCTTGCTCAGGATAGGGACTGATGGCGGGCTTATGTGAGGGCAGCTATGAACCTCCAGGTTCCTTAAAAGCCAGAAGTAAGTAAGTAACAAATTATGCTAATATTAGAACCAGCTCTTTCAGTGGTTTTCCATGGAATATCTGATCTATTTTGGGGTGTGTTTTGTTGGAATTCTTGGTTTATTAGAGATTGATTAGTTTCTTATGCATACTTGGTTTCATCGGGTTCTGACTGTGAACAATTCATGGCTTCAATGTCTTTAAAACTTTTGCTTTTGACAAGGTCAATGAGGTACTTGACCTCTTCTGTTGAAAATTTGTGTATCATTTCCCACGAAGCACTTACAGTAAACACTTGAGTTACTGTGACTTCTACTTGGCAACTGCGCCATAATCCAACTCTAATTGATTAGAATTCACAGCACTAGCAAAACCTTGGTAGACTACTCAATCAGTTCAGCTCTGCAGACTCTTATAAAAAGTTTCATCTAGTTGCAATGCTTTCATTTCAATGTGCGCAACTCATTGTCGTGCAAAGTTCTTAAAAACTGTAATTTTACTAGTAAATGACATCCTTCCTTGTCACCAATACCAGTGTTTTTTAAAGGACTGTGTGCCAATAATTGAAGAATTAATTTTGTCCACGAGTAAAGCAACCAGGATGTAATACATAATCCTTTTCCTCTTTTGCAAACTATTACTTACTTTGCTGAAGTGAGAAACCGCTGGTACAGCTTGCTGGGTACCTGGTTGGGCTTGTCTCCCCCTTCACTGTACAAATCTGTCTCTCTGTTGTACAGATATATAAAATCGTTGAGTTGCTTGGCCACTACTGCTAGTCGATCCTTTCCAGCAAGCTTCCTGCTGGGAATCTATACAACACAATGCATGCATAAAGAAATTTGTTTAAGTTTAAACATTCTGCTTTCTGCTATATACACATTTTCAAGCAAGAGACTGATGGCAAGTAAATCTCGTGGAAAGTGAAATTTATTGCCCTGATCATCAACACAAATCTAAACATTTGTTTTGCGCAGTTATTTTAAGATTATTCAAGTATACGCTTGTAAGACATGTGAACCATCACTGAGCAGGATTTGACACTAAAAACAGCAATTTGAGAATTGCGGTTTTCTGTTATCGAAACAGTAATGCGTATTATGCAACTCAGGCTTTTCAGGTAAAGCTGACTTGAATAATTTCATTGCATTACATCTTTGAAAGAGAATTTGAATATCTTAATAATCAAGTCAAACTAGAGTTCCTGAATCCAACTGAAGCAAAAGTTACAATAATATTCAGAAAATCTGGCTGCACAAGGACATAAATTCATCTGTGTGAGACTGACAAAAATTGAAAGCCATTAAGTGCTGAAATTGTACAGATGTTCCGATTTGTTTCGTGACTACTTGTGCAAACTGAAAGAGTCAGACTACAAGGAGTCTTCACCTGGACAAAATATGGTGTACGTAGATTGGAAGAAGCTTTCTGAAGGAAGCGTAAAATCAACTCTCCATGGTCTTCAACAATGGGATCAGCCTTATTCTGACCAGATATTCGCCGCAGAATGCAAATCAGATACTGAGCAAATGTGCGTCGTGCTTGATACTGACTGCAACAGATAACAGTAAAAATTAATGTCATAAGATGTAGATGAATGAAAATTAAAAGCAAAAACAATATATACGTACTTATATACAGGGTGTAACTATAATGTATGCCAAAATTTTAGGGGAATATTACTTTCATATGAAAAAAATGTACATGAGCATTGGCCCGAAAATGCTTTATTTCCTTGTTACAGTCCTTTTTCTACAACCCTGTTTACATTGTCTGATGCCGTACATTTTGAATTAAAAATAGCATACTACCAAGAAATCTGTCTTACAAGAAAAGCTCAAATTGACCATGTTAGCACAGATACATACACCAACCTGCCGCCGCATTAAATCCCGGATGCACTGATGTATCGCTGGAGAATGTCGTATTGTCTTGTAGCCTTCCAAAATACAGGCTAGGAGGACTCTCTTCATCTTGCACCGGGGTTCCACACATGAGCTCTTTTAAATGATCCTAAAATGAAAGTCTAGTGGGTTTAGGTCCAGACAGCGTGGAGGCCAAGGAATTTGATCCATCTTTACCTATTCCTCTGTCACGAATGCTCTGAATGGTTTGTCCAACGATGTGTCAACCCTGGGTTCAACACAACTGTGTTGTTACATGATAGCTATGACGTCATAACACACAAAAACAATACCTAGAGTATCAATGTACGCAAAGATAATGCATGTATCCATGCTAACAAGGGCCATTTTCAGCACTTCCTACAAGACATGTTGTATGCCATTTTTATTTAATAATATACCGCATCATACAATGTAGGCAGAGTTGTAGAAAAAGGACTGTAACAAGAAAATACAGGATTTCCTGACTAATGTTCATACAACATTTTTTCACCCTCTATGTGAGAGGAATATACCCCTAAAATTTTGACATACATTTTATTTACACCCTGTATAATATATTGCTTTTTGAACAGGTTAATAGCCCCTTCTCTCTACTCCTCTTTTCCTATTTCTCTGTTAAATGATTTATATAGCCACGAAATTTAAAAGCTGCTGCTATTATAGCTTACTAACAGACAGTACAGTAAGCACTCACAATAACATAAAATAGCAAACACAATAAAAGATACTACTTAGCTTTTGACGTGAACGGTGAATTGTCACAAAATTGCGGCTGGGTCAGTGTGGGATATGTGAACTGCCACAAAGTCATATGTGAACTACCACAAAGACATACAACTTTTCGGTACAACATTTTTCCCTCCCACTTTGTACAGACTTGGGACTGGGCAACTAGCATGGTTGGTGTGGTTAAAAATGTTGTTCTCTTTGTCAAAAGTTAAAAAAGTTAAAAACTTAAATTAAATCCTACTGTCACGAATTAATGTTAAAAATTTAAAAAGTTAGAAAGTCTTACTATCACTTTCTGCGTTTTAATGCCTTGTTCCTATATGAAAGTTTCTTTATAAATTCAAATTGCGTGATTTGTTCACAAGAATATTCTTGCATGACCTTAACTAATAAAACTTGTTTTTTCAACAAGTGAATTTTTTTCCTGGATTTAATAATTTGTTGTGTAGCACTTCTAATTTTTACGTAAGTGTTGGTCTGCAATGTCTTTAGGACTTCTATAAATTTAAATATATGGGAGTGATGAAGGTAAAAGTTAGACTTCAAATCCGACTGGAAAGATTCGCAGGCATTTGTAGTGTGCAGTGAATGTGACAAGAAACTTGATCACATTTCTGGCGGGAAAGTGCTATCTTCACTTATAATAAGTCTAATAAATAATCACTATATTTATCCACAGCAGTGTCATTAGACTTTATTGACATGAAGTCCTCAACGAAACAGTCACTCACTTCGTCAGGACGAAGAAATGGTACACCATAAACGTAATTCAACCATTTGCCAACTTCACCTTCACCATCAGCAAACTGTTTTGAAAGACCGAGTGGTATTTTTCTGTGCCACGCTTGCCCCAAATGAAATGCACAAAATTTAGTTTTACTATCTGGAAACACTGTTTCGATGGCTATTTTTTTGGGGAATTTTATAGTCAATGACAAATTTAAAAAGATTTTTCAAAACGCCTAACAGGCTACAGTGCATGAGGGTTAAGTTGGCGTGATTTCTACTATCCTTGTCTGCGGTCCTTGTCTATCGACTGTCAACAGATGTAAGGGGGGAAAGGTTTTCTTTTGTAGAATTCTTGGAATTCCCTTCCCTCCTTCTCCCTTGGCCCTTCTAGAACACACTTTTGCAAATCCAATTAGTGGATCTCTCAGTGGCGTCTTGGCGTTGTTCGAGTTCATTTATTCAGTAGTGTTTAGTGAATAGTGAAGTAAGTGTGTGTCTCGTTGTGTCAATTTAATATAATATAATATACAATAATTCACAATTTAAACAAAATGTTTTCGGAATTGCATGGTTTCCCTGTTATCTTAAACATTGTAATGTGTGTTGTGCTCTTGTTTTTAATAATCATGGTAGGCAATATGGGAAAACGCGGGAAAGCCTTGAAGTCGGACAGTATGAACATGGTTATTAATGTACACAAATTCTTTACTGAAGAATATGAGGCACTGAAACGCGGAAAGCAAACAATATCTGTGTCGAGTGTTATCGAAAGAACTGCTGCAGCGACAGGTATATCGTCTCGTAGTGTTAGCAGGATTTTAAAAAAACAAAGGGAGGCACTAGAAAGTGGAAGTGTTCTGCGAACTCCAGGAAAGAAACGCCCAAACAGGACCCCTCAGAAAACTGCAATTGACTCATTTTCTGCCGCCGCTATAAGACGAGTAATTTATTCTTTGTATCGGACTGATTTTTTGCCTAGTTTGAAGGATATAAATGACGCATTAATTAAGGAAAGCTTATTCACTGGAAGCATATGGAGTTTGAGAGAAATTCTTAAAAAAATGAAATTTAGGTATGTTAAAAATACTCAAGGCAGAAAATTTTTAATGGAAAGGTCAGATGTTATTTTAAAGAGATTTAAATTCTTAAGAAAAATGAAAGAATTACGCGCCACTGGACGCGCCGTTGTTTATCTAGACGAAACTTGGGTTAATGTGAACCATACGAAAAGCAAAGTTTGGAAAAGCGATGATCACGAAATTGACTTCCCACTTCAAACCCCAATAGGAAAAGGTCAACGGTTTATTATTTTACACGCCGGATGTTCGACAGGTTTCATTCCAAACGCGCTTCTAACTTTCAAATCTAAATCAACTAAAGACTACCACGAGGAGATGGACAGCACTGTATTTAAGAACTGGTTCATTAATCAATTATTACCAAACATTCCTCTCAATAGCATCATTGTAATGGACAATGCCCCCTATCATTCAACAGAACTCAATAAGGCACCAATTTCATCAACACCGAAATCTGAAATGCAGTCCTGGCTTCGTAACAATAACATTGAATTTGATTTACGATCCACGAAACCTTATTATATGAACTTGTAAAAACTAAAAAAGATAATTTCAAAACATACGAAATCGACCAAATTGCGACAATGCACTCCCATACTGTAGTGAGACAGCCACCATACCATTGTGATTTAAACGCGATCGAATTAATATGGGGGCAGGTTAAAAATGACGTTGCGAAGCGTAATATTTCGTTCAAAAGTAAAGATGTGAAATTGTTGTTTGAGAGCGCTCTTGCAAAAGTGACGGAAGATAATTGGAGAAAGGCCTGTGAACACGTGGAAAAAGTCGAACAATTTTATTGGGAGAAGGACGGACTAGTAGACGAAATTAGCGATCGATTCGTAATAAATTTGGACGACACGGACACGGACGAGGAACTTTCTGGCGGAGAGGAGTCAGAATTTGAAGAGGAAGAGAGTGCCGCCGCTGCTAACTCCTGGTCGCTGGAAGGAGTGTCGACCATACCGCCGTCACCATAAATGAGGGTAGAGAGAGATGGTGAGTATTCTTTCTCTTTCTAAAAGGGACTAGACAAGTAAATCCTCATGGACTGTAGTATATGTTCCAAGTGCCTTATTTGACAAAAGCACGAATAACAAAGGTATGTAGATATTATTTAACAGGCCATGCATGGAATATAATTGATAAAAGTGACAGGTACAATATTGAAATGCCCCAACCATGTAGGCAGTTTCTGTATTTTTCAGAGCTGATACATTTGTAGTACACGAAAAAATCACTAACTCACTTTCTACGTCATTTTCAAGAATAAAATCTTCGCTTCTATTTGTCTTTATGGTCATTGATTCCAGCACTTCTTGGACCTCTTGTCTTGTTTTGGGCAATGCGGGATGAACAGCTGATCTGGCAAAATGTATATTTCGCCTAATAAGTTCAAGATCTGCTGTTGTCAAATCAAGTTAATTGTCATGATTTGCCAATTCAACATGAATGATTTTTTAAGGTTTTTCAGATAAGTTTTCTATTGCTTTTCTTTTGCAAGTATTGCTTATTTCTTGTTGATTTAATTTTTACCTCGGCAATGCTTGTATGATTATGAGTAAAGTCACACTTACCCATGTCACATATTTCTTCAGTTAACCCTGTTGTGTAAACCTTCGTCCTGCAGCTTCTTTGGACACACCGCCATGTATGTCTGTTACTTTTAGATATATAATGAACATAAGATTTAAAATTGTTGATCACTAAAAGTTGTTTACTTTTTTCATTGTAAGTCAAATGCACTGCCAACACTAAGCAGGGTAGAAGAAGCACTGATATGAAACATAAGCAACTTGATCGACACAGGTACCAACCACAAAATTCACCGCAGGCAGTTTTGTGGCAATTAAAATATCTCGCAGATATCAACTCTAAAATTGACCGCAGGTAATTTTGTGGCAATTAACATATCTCGATCTTATAACTATCTTTACCTGTTTGGGTTTTGTGGCAATTCACCCGGACCCGAAACATCTAGGTCTATTCAAAACTCAGTCTCCACATCACTTCCCCTTCTCTCTATGACAAATTTCATTATTATATGTACACTATATATCCAACGTCGAAATCAGATAAATCTCCTCCGAAGAACAATGGGGAAGAATCCAATAGGGAAAAGGTCACTTGATAGACCACGACTGTAATGGAAAGAACAAGTACACCTACTGAAAGACCTTTAAGAAGACAGATGAAAACAGGTACTCTGGAAAGCTCTAGTGAAAGGGGACAAAAACAGTCTCTGGTTTGGGTAGTCATAAATTGGATACACTATTTACTACTTCCATAGCATATATTTAAATCTATCTAGCAGCTTACTTCGTCAATATTTTGTTATTATACAAATAGATTCATCGAGTGAAAATACATCTAAAATTAAGAAAACCACCTCGAGAACCTTATGTGTTATCTAATTTCTAATGGTATATTTGGATTCTATGCACAAAATTACAGAAATATTGATGTACAGCATATTGAATAGTGACACGGACTGAAGAACTGATTGAAGACAAGTATATGGCATTCATTCCTGCCTATGGCGCTCTGGCTTCTTTTTGGGTCACAGTCTCCCCAACTTTCTTCCTCCACAATGAAGTGGGGAACACACATTTATCCAAGATAAAATTTCTTTCACTTCACCTTCCTTACAAAATATAATTCACTTCCATTGTGAAGAAATAATGATTACTACAATATATATTCAAATGATGACAATTTAAAACTCTACGGATAATTCTGATGATCACCTGAGCCTGTTTCCATCTTCCATGCTTTGAATAACCTCGTTCTTCAGGTCTGTGGCCTCCTTTCTCTCTTCAGCAGTATCCAACTCATCAGTTTCTGCAATCAACCACAGAAGTCTCATCAGAAAAGAAAGATAATTTGTCTTTTACAAGAAATCTGATAACACAAATTTGTAAATGCTTCAATAGACGTGACAACTAAGAAGTCAATATCCACTTTTCTAAAATTACCATTCTCTTCTGTAAAAATTATACCATAAAATATTTCATAGTCAGAATCTCCTTTCATTTTTTCTATATTTCTACAAGTATCAGTAATTCTTCTTGAATTTATATTTCTTCTTGTTCAAAAATAATTTAAGGTAATTTAACTTACCTAGGCCACATAAAGCAACGAAACTTAACTCCCATGCAACAGCCACTTGTATAGTTGAAACATTGTTGACAGTGAGGTTCACAATAATTGGAACAAACATTAAAATTTCAATTTTCGCATATGAAAACTTGATACATTCTTTACATACTATTTCTACTGTAATTAGCAGCAGTAAATACCTGCAACTGAAGATAATAGATGGACACTCTTTTGCTTTTCACGGGCAAAATGAAAACAATGCAATCTATTCACCAGATTTGTCAAGCTGTCTCTCATCAAGACTGGCCTTATGGCCTTGCAGAAGGGCTCTTTCATAGCGAGTGAGGCGATCTGGAGGCTGAGAGCTTTCCAAAGATTTGCATGATGACTGTAACTCAGGGAACAGCTGCTGATGGATGAGGAGATTGTAGTTGTGAGGCACCACCATTGGTGGAGCAATGGATTGCCCTCCTGGTACAGCCGATGTGCAGGTGATGCCAGTAACTGGATCTACAGTGTAAACATGGCATTAACACTACTAAATCCTGCAAGTCCCTCTTACTACTCCAATTATCTATGTATGGGCTATTCCATATGAAATCGATCAGTAAAAAACCTCGCATTTTTTTAATACTCTAATTTTTTCCCTATTTATACAAGGTGCTGAGGAGAGTGCATTTTCAAAAATATACTATCGAAAGTCAAACGGTTTTCGTACTATTGAGGGACAAATTTAGCGTATTTTATAAAAACAAGCCTCTTTCAGCGCTCAGAACTCTGGAACCATTTACTGCAGAACATTGAACGGGAGCTCATTTTGAAGCTGACATTTGGTAGGTTATGTTAAGACGTAATCCTTGTTTTTATTGTACACAGAGAGACAGATAATCTGATTTTACTTACTTTTAGGCTTTTTGCCCATTTGTAAAAATGTAAAAAATATTGAGAAAAAACCTTGCATTATTAAGAAGGATTCGGCATTGTTTGCTTAGTGGCTCGGAATAAGTTATATTCACACGCCTAGACTTGAACGGCGCAATACCGCACGAACTGACCGAGAGATAAAGATAAGCGAGCATTGGGCGTGATTTTACTCCTGTGTTTATGAAAACTTGTGATAAAGCTAGCCCAGCCATGACAGCTAGACGACACATCACGTGTTTGTCTCCTGGCCTTGCCTGTCTCGACTATCTCCCGCCTCACAGTCAGCTGGTTAGTTCACGCGCGTACTATTTATTCTCTTTATTTGATATTTTCAATACTTTCTTATGTGCTTATTTGTACTTTCAATACGGAATCTAACCATAATATATTATATTTTAAAAATATTTTTTCGTGGGTAAAGACGTCTTAATGAAGAAAAATCTAAATTTCTCCATTTCCATAAAAAGTAAGAAAAACTGTTTAAATGTCAATATAACTTTAACTTCTCAGCATCAAAATAAACCATGATTTTGATCACTGGGTGAAAGGGTATCGGAGCCGCAACAGTTTAAAGTTGCTAATTTTATGAAAATACGATAAATTTAAATATTTTTAATTTAAACACTACGAAGTTCTGATGCCTTAAACTTTGCACAAAGCATTGTATCACAGTTGTCAATGGACAGAAAAAATTTCATTGTATTTAAAAATATTTCGGTCGATTTGAGATGGAATAGCCCGTATATTCAATTCAATTCAACTTATTAAGCCATTAAACATACAGTGATTGGCTTCATCACAATACAGAAGGGGGGGGGGGAATACATTTGAAAATATACATATAATTGAAAACAGTGAAGTTTAATTAGAATGAAAACACAAAACATTTTGAAACTCTAAAAATTAATGAAGACACTTTACTCTTAATGTAGTATTTGCAACTAAATGTAAATAACTTTATTTATTAAAGAACAATTTTGTATGAATTTATATTAAGAAACTCATCTACAGAGTAGAAAGGATTAAATAAGCCAATTATAAAATCTAGTTTGAAACTATTGGTTGGTAACTTATAATATTTACTGGGAAGCTTATTATATAATGTCATCCCCATGACAGAAAAATTTGTACTAGTTTTATGTAATCTACAGTATGGAATATTAATTTGTTCACTATTCCTAATTTCATGACCATGTATATTGGCTACTAATGAGTAAATGTCTATATTTTGTCGAGTGTAAAGGACTAGTTCGTATATATATAAATTTATGACAGTTAATATCTGTAATTGTTTGAAAAGAGATCGACAATGTTCAAGATAGTTTGACTGGTAATGGCTTTCTTTTACAAAATCAAGACACTCTCAATTTTGCTACCATTTCCCCAGAGAATTAAGGCATACCGATATCTAATTATCGTCTGAAAGAATGAAAGTAGGCACATCTTAAATAATTTTGAGAAACGCAAGCCACTAATTTCTTTAATAAATATATAACTCTTAATAATGTTGTGCATATATATATTTGATATGTTTTTTCCCATGTTAAACTGGAGTCTATAAGTTGTCTATAAGTCCTAGAAATTTGGTATAGTTTTGTATATTGTCCTTTTTTATTACATGATTTAGGCTAAAAGTTATGTTGATAGTACAAAAAGCCACTATGGTGCATATAAACACGAAAGTAAGTACAACTAATATTTCTAGACTTGATCAACTTTTCTAATATAAAGCACCTTTACTGTTTCATAGTTAATTGGTGTAAGAGAAAAATAGGAGTAAAAATTGTAACTATTCACCACATTAAATTAATCTCATCTTAGTGACAACATTTTAATTAAATTTAATAATCTTGTATTTCACTTTGATTGAAGTTCTGGCTGATATATACAGTCTTAGAAACAATTCATGGTGCGACTCTTGATGGTGAAAAAGTTTTTATCACATTACTTATTTATGCTGAATACTTTTCTCTGATACTTGTTCCAGCTACTTAGAGACGACATACAACGAGACATACAACTAGTGGTTTGTTTGTGAACCTGGTTGCTCGTTCTCCGATCATGTGCACTGCCACTTTCTGGGACTTTTAAAATATCTGTGTGCCATCAATTATTTATAAGACTGTACAGCTATTATCAAGCACTATATCTCACTTGACGATATGTATTTAATTAGAGGAAGAACAATTGTTTGTCTGATTAGTGTAGTATATTACTACAATGTATGCAATGGAGGAGAAAAGGAACTGGCCACTCTACTCCATTATCGCCTGGCTTAATGCCTCATGAGTAGACACGAGAATTTCATGCACTATAAAATCCCAAAATATGCATGCACTCACACACTATCAAACTATGAAACATGCACGATCAAGCAAAAAATACATTAAAATAGCACTTTCATTTTTGTTTCAAATTTCTTATTTGACTTCACTTTTTTTGCACAGTTAACAACTGACAACATTTCTAACTTGGTTTCAGTGAGGTCCTGCGCTTGTCAGTCAATATGTTTTTGTAGGCAGAGAATGATCTCTCTACATCGCAAGAAGTTATGAGTGCAAACTTGAATGAACCTTTACCTTTTATTTAGTTTTTCTTCCTTTTTCTTCTTCAATTCTGATTCCTGAAGCTAGAATAAGGGACATACAAATCGAGAAACTGAGGTGTCTACTCAAAACCATTAAAACATGCATTTAAACTGAATATAATGTATATTATATGCATGATTAAGCTAAAAATTGCTTAAATATGCATTATGCATGTTTTTATTTCCAAAAAAGCCAAAAGATGCAAATATGCATGGAAAAAGTACACATATTTGGAACCGGAAAGTAATGAAATGGATAAGTACTAAGTTTGAGCTATGTACTATGTTCCTATAAAAACATGCATTTGCATGGAATTCTCGTCTCTACTCATGAGTGATGCCTTAGTGATGTCACTTATGAGCTTCAAACCTGTCTTTGGACAGCTGAATAAACAAACAACAATCCTATATTGGTTAAAATAAGTTACATAGAATCACAGGTCACGGTGCGCTCTTTATAAATTTCTTATAACCTAACTCAAGCAAAATTTTCCTTTGACAATACATATCCTTTTACATTTTTATTCTTGAAGTCAATACTCTGTAACTACTAATAAATATACAGAATGTCCCAAAAATCTCCACACACAGGGAATGTCAATTCAAAATAAAAATGTCACACATGTGCTCAATGTCGCAGGGTTACCAGAAGAAAATCTGGAAATCGTAACATTTGTAAGCCTGCATCATCGATGTCCGTCATTGACAACAGACATGTTACAGCATTTGCATTGGAACTGGTTGGAAAGCAGTCAATGACCTCTGCCTAACTCTCAAAGACCACCACATTGAGTACATTATGTGACATTTTGAACTGACATTCCCTACATATGGAGTTTTGGGAATCTATGTATATAGTAACGTGTGTAAAAAAAAAAGTCAATGTATTTCCACTGAAATTCAGAAGAAAGATATTCTGACTACATTACCAATAATTCGAGAGTATCTAGTATTTGTAAACATTCTCCATTGAAAACAATCCTAAATGATGAAAAGAGGTTTCTAAGGACAAGATGTCAGTACACAAACCTACATTACAATTGAACTTCATAAGAGGTTCTTATCTCCTAAGGAGGAATCAATACATTTGAGTTAACTAGTAACTATTGTACTCTGAATGCAAGTAACTACATAGTCCTTCAAATGCAAGAGAATAGATGAATTTTTGTTAATAAATTGTTAAAGGTTGATTGGTTAGTTGCTCATGCTCAACTTGATTGGTCATATCTATTTGCTAGTCCTGGAATCAAATTACATTTTCGAGGTGGGGACACCAAAAATGCAGAATTTACTGTCTCCAATGATAATATGACAGGTGAGGACAATTACTACCAAAGTTGAACAGGAAATGCTGCCCTCTTAGGAATAATATTCTTTTAAATGATGTAAATACAGGACAGGGGAGCCCTGATTTTACATCTCTTCTGTTATGCCAAGGATTTTTATTCCCCATAAAAATTCATCACACTCAACCATGTTTTAGCCTGCAAATCTCAAATCTAATGGCCAGCTTAGCAGCCACTGAATTAATGAGGTTTATTCAATATACAATTTAATCACCATACAATTTAATATTTTATAATATCTGAAGGTTAATACATTCGAACTCCTCTTTTAGACTTTTCAAGGAACTGAAAAAATGGTGTAAATTGAGGGAAAGTGTAAATTATGAGAAATATTTACACATTCCAAGAACATTAAGGACACAACATTCAGTACATAGAATGATTGTAATCAATGCTTGGAACTTCTATAATATACAGGACTACTGAATATTAAATATTTAATTTAGAAAAGGTAAATTATCATACAGATTATTTTAATCACATAAAAATCTCAAAATATTAGACCTACACACACATTTTGAAGTGAAACACGACACTAGTTCTTTTTATAGAAGAAGTCGGTTTTTTTTTTTTTTTTACATCTCTTGTCTCAAGTTTTCTATTTGCTTCTCTAGTTCATACAGTTTATCAAAAACTGAATCATCTCCTTCTGTAGTAGAAAATACCTCCTCACAGTCTCTAATGCTACAACTACATCTGCTCTCGTGGGAACATCAACACTGTCACCATCACCATCACCACTATCACTAGTATCACTATCATTACCACCACCACCACTAGTACTGATCATATTATCCTTCATGAGAGAAATACGTGGTCACATAAGGTTTTATACTTGAATCTGCATAAATTTTAATTTATAAATATTTAATTATTTATAGCAACATATACGTTATTTATTAATAGTAGAAAAAAATTCGCTCCAGGAACCTCAGTTCTACGCACTGGGTGTCTACCACCGAGCTACACCAAGGCTCAATCTACAGCACTGAATCCACCTCTTCTCCTTTGGTTTTTTCCCATATTGGATTGAGCCTCAGCATAACTCAGTGGTAGAGCACCCAGTGCGTAGAACTAAGGGTCCTGGGTTCGATCCCCAGCATCAGAGCGAATTTTTCTCTGCTATTAATAAATGATAACCACAACAGAAAATTCTGTTGGCTTAAAAAATTAATAATATCATCACATAAAATTTATGTTGGTAGTCGCAATTTCATGTTCAATTTTTAGCGTGGACGCAATCTTTTTTTTTTCTATTTTGCGGAAACAACGTAAATTGTGGGAAGTTTGAAATCACAACAGAGTAAATACAGGGGGAAAAATACATATTACAATAATAGGAAAATTGAAGGGACCAAGAAAAAAATGTTGTAAATGATGGAAAAATGTTAATGCAGGAATGTAAAAATGGGGTTCAACTGTATTCTCTTATTTAGTACAGTTCAACCAGATGTCATTTAACAAAGATGTAACACAAGTGAAAACAATATTGAAATTGTATTTACCTAAAAGATACCCGTAACGTTTCCAGCTTTCAGCTGATGGAAATATACGAACAAATCCTCCTCTACGATCAAATTCTGCTCGAACTGACTTAATAATGCGATTCTCTTCAGGCGTGAGCGAAAGGGAACTAGCTATCAATCTCGAGGAAGTGACAATTGGAGGAGCCTTTCTTCCGATACTGCTGCTGCTACCAGTCAGGGCATCAGCTGACTGGACCCGTCGACACTAATTCAGCATCATGGAACATGAAGAAGGTGAAAATTATTCACAAGAGAAAGAAAATACAATGTTTAAAAAGGGCTGAAAAATATACATTACAATAGAGAAGGAGTGAAGCAGTATAAACGTTTTTAACACGAAGTTACACATTACTCAAAATATACAGCACTTCTTTTGAACATGAGAGTATGTTAGCGGCGATGTTGCCGGACAGCTGAAACTTCAAACTTAATATTCTAATTAACCGTACATTTAATCACAAAACGTAATATAATGTAGGTTTTATATTCATTTGAGTGTACCCTATCATCCCTTTCAATCTGCAAGGTCTATTTCACTCCATCCTGTATATTATATGAATGAACAGTAACAAAACTAGACGGCTGACAGCAGACTCCACTGATTGTTGAATCTCCATGATATAAGAATTCAATAATCATAAAAAATTATGTGTAACTCTATCTCTTGCACAGGGGAAATTGTGATACAGTAAAACCTCGATAAGACGTGCCCGTTTATTACGCTATCCCGTGTAATACGCTTTTTTTGTCCAGTCCCTGGACATTTCATATATAACACCTTTATAAAATACCCCGTTTGTTGCGCTCAAGTCGCGCATAATATGCTATTTTTGTGGAATATTTTCGATGTAATTTTCAGCAATGTACCGGTCCTGTAACAGCAATGAAACATTTTGGCCATTGAACTCAGTGGTGCCATTAACCTGAAAAGTACTGGTTTTAAACCCTTTACTTGCGCATTTAAACCTTCAAACTGTACAATACCCCACCCTCTTGTTACGCTCTCTTATTCAACTTTTTACCTGCGCGCTTAAAGCCTACATACAGTTACAATACCCCAGTCTCTTGCTAACCCCCTCTCTCAAACAATGTTCCTCAGTCAGCTGTAATAAAATTCTGGAAATTATTGCTGGTCAGTTTGTTGTCCTTTGCATATTGAAGTGTCTGTGAGTGCGATTACAATGAGTGTTAAACGAAAAGAGCTTTCTGTGTCGGAAAAATTGGAAATCTTACGAAAGTATGATGAAAACAGTAGGCCTACTATTAATCAGAAACAACTCTCTGATGCATTAGGAATCCCGTCATCGACATTAAGGACGATAATAAAAAATCGCGAATCACTGCAGCTGCGACATCGGGAGGATGTAAGCGCAGGAAAGTGAAGTGTGGTAAACATGAGTACTTTGAGAACACGCACACAGCAAACAATGATAAATGACTTTTTTCGAAAGAATGAAGTACAGTACATACAGTATTGTAAATGTCTTTGACGTAATTACAGTACAGTAATTACATAATGGAATAATACTGCATTACCTTTCATGAATAAAAAATGTTAATAGATACTGTATGTAAGTCAAAATTAGTATACCCACCTCATACGTGGTCCAGGTTAATATGCGGTTTACATATGGTCCCTTGAACAGTGTCTTATCGGGGTTTTACTGTATATAAAACTTATGTAGCATGGCTTTTCTTTGTCTTTCAATTGACTTTAACAATTATAATAATTACACTGTGGCCCAATTTTTAGAGTTCAAGAAACTAGATTTCACTCGGCATCACTGAAAAGTCTTCTATGCATATCATTATGGAAATCATAACAGGAGGTCAATGATTCAAATGCAGACATGGCTGACAATTTCTGCAGACAAACACAGGGAGAGAGAGTAACAGAGACAAAGATGCTTCTATACAAATATATGAATTTTGTACTTACACTGAGTTTCTTGAGTATATCAAGCTGACTCTGAGGTCGACGAGATTCATTGGCACGACGAAGCATTGGATCTACAGTAGGCAAACCAACTAGTGTCAACAGATCAACCAACATGGCTGATTTAACTCTGACGTCTAGGGGTGAGTCACAGCCAAGTGATGGGGACAGATTCACTTCCAACAGCCAAGGTTTCAGAGCGGAATCAATCAGAATATCAAACCCATACAGCTCTGAAATGAGAGTAACATATCTCATTTCCTTTATACTTACTAATATCCTATACTCAGGAGTTAACACAAAAATAACTTATTTATATATAAACATTTAGGTTGTAAAACAAAGTAATTGCAACACATACCAGATATTTACAACAAATTAATAGAAATGTTCTTCAGGACATAAAAACTGCACAATTTCTAGACCACATAAATAAATACACAAATGAATGAATAACATGTGTACTTCAGATAGATCATCCTAGAAATCCGATCAAATTCAAAATCACAAAACCTAATACAAACTTAATAATAGCTTAATAAAAGGTGAACGAGATTATAACAGGTCATTTTGGCTTAATGCATCCCCCCCTCCAAAAAAAAAGATGTTAAAAATATCGTAAGTAACAGAAGGGCACTCAATAAAAGAATTGTATTCCAATGGATGCCATCCCATTGTGGAATCCTGGGAAACGAGAATGCAGATGCTTTAGCAAAGAAGGGCAGCACTACTACTTACAGACCCGTTACTAAATCTACATATTACTCTGTGAAAAGATTTATTAAATCTACATACTTAGACTTCAACAAACAAAATTTGATAACACAATCTCAAGGGAAAAAATGGAACTATCTGCATCATAATCCACAGTTAATTCGCGATTTACCACGCAAATTGTCTGTAGCTGCATTTAGGTCACTGTTTAGCCAAGCACCTGCATAGAATTGGAATATATCAATCCCCTAATTGCTCATTGTGCAATTCAAATCAAGAAATGGATTCGGAACACCTCAAAATCTGTGCTTCAGTAGCTGACCATGACAATATCTTTGAAAAATATTGGAGTGCAACATGTTAAATGACTTTATTGTCAAACGCCTGGCATTAGAAAACAACAATAACAATAGAAGGGCACTACATCTCTGTGAGCTGCAAATATGAAGTCAGACCAATCAAAAGCTGGAAAATTATGTGTAAAGCAGTGGTGAAACTCACATAGGTTAAGAAGTATAGGTTTTTACACCAATTCACGTAAAAACTGTGGCAATCTAAGTGTGGTAAATTACACTGCCCCTGTATCATTTGTATCATTCTTGCAACTCTCCTACACTCAGCAACTATCCTCCTACATCTCTGCCTTCCTTTCCTGGTTTCATCTATTTAAAATCCTTTTCATCATTCTTGTTGTGGCTGGAAAATCTAGACAGTGTTCTCAGCAATACAATGGTTAAAATTCAGAATTTCAGTGACTTGGTTGAGATTACTCCAACAAGCACACGTGTTGCCAATGGATACGTGATATGGGTCTTGTCCATTCTGCAATACATCTCTCTTTGTCATAGGTTTTGATATCAGGCTCCAAGTCAAATGAGAAACCTTCACTATGAATGCTTCCAAAAACATTTTCTTAATGATACCAAACTCCTTACCATTAAAGTTACCATTTAAATACACATGACTAGATCAATACTATGATGTTATTAGCAAAGAGCTTTCATAATGTACAAAGCTTCCTAATAATAAATAATATCATATGTGATGGTCAAAGATTACTGAACCTGTAATGTTAACATTACAAAGAAAAGTTCATGAAAATTTATTAAAGCGATTATTACATCTATTTTAAAGTTGAAAAGATAATAACAATAAAATTTGCACTAAAAACATATCAACAGATGTAGTAGCAGTTAAGTTATGGTCACACATTGCTACTTTTGCTGCGCAACTTTCATACTGCGGCTGCAAAAGTTGCGTGCCATGTTCACACGTAAGCCAAAAGTAGTGCGCTGCATGCTACTTTTCGTGCTGCGCAACCCGAGTGCTGCAAAAGTTGCAATTGGAGGTTGTGAGTCTGTTCACACACAAGGCACTACTTTTGCAGCTGCCATCTTGCTGCAGGTTTACAGCTCCGTGTTAACTTCTCAATATACTGTAACTTTTCTTCAACAATAATGCGACTTTTATTTACCTGTCAACAATGGGTATTCGACTCAACACATCAACACAATAGTCGTTATTGCACTCTACCGAACGACGATGACAATTCACGTGTATTATTGAGAACAACAACAATGTACTCCTAATTTCAACTAATGTTCACAAAGCACTATGTACAAAACAAAACTCTCAGTTCACAGTTCATTTGACTTGGCTAGTTCTTCTAGCTCACTCATTCAAGTTCATGGTACATCGAACCCCAAGCCTTCCAGATACAGTTCACAGCACTTCGAACCCAAAACTTCCAGATACGTCGCACTCGCCTGGACGCTGCCACGGTTGTGGACCTACTCAAGTTCACTTTGCTTGAAGACTAGCTAGCTCTCTCACAGCTGACAAACTAAACTGACTCGAAGGCTGCTCGCGCTTTTATTTATTAAATCACACATTCTCGAATGTTCTGTGTCGCGAAGCCTCTGGGTTTCCACAACATTCTACTTCCAGGCGCTTCCTCAATTCCATCTGCCGAAGTCCGAGTTCTGCTTCCTTACATCAGTCCCCTCCACTCCGTGCTGGGCCAGCAGCTCCCTCCCTTGCTCTGTGCCGCGCCTCAGCATCCACCGAAGCTCGAGATCCCGTCCCCGCACCTCCCTCTCGCCCCGTGTCACGCTGGATACACATGCGCACTCCCGAGGCAACTAGAATCTTCCAGCACAGTTGCCACAATATATTTTGTGGTCATGTTCGCATTATTATGAAACTCATGCCATAGCTTACTTATCTATTATTTTCTTTTCTGTCCTAACTAGTATTCAGAAATTGGCATTATTTTTACTATAAAGCTTTTAAAAACGCCTATATACTTAAATGATAACCAACAGCATATTCACGTAATCAATGTTGGCAACCCTCCTGTTTCAAACTACACTATGGAAAATGAAAAAAAAAAAAATGAATTATATCGTCAGCAAATATACTCAGACTGTGTTGTACATTAGTAACTGTTACAAATAATTTATTTTCATCACATCTAACATTAAAATATATCCAAACAATAAAAGTATCATTGGCACATTTGGGTGGCAACACTGGTCGCAATGGCAGCAAAAGTTTCAACAAAACCGATATCAAAAATGCTGCAGCTACAACCCTGAGAACCCTGTTCACACGTCGCTACTTCTAAGCTGCGTGCAGCATGAAAAAGTAGCAGGCAGCAGGTTTGGCAGCCGCTACTTTTTGGGTTGCTCCATTGTTCACACGTCGCAGTACGAGAGTTGCGCAGTAGTATAGTAGAAAGAGGTGCAGGGACAGGCTGTACAGTTTACCCACCACTAGCAAGAGGTATTGCCCATGTCGGAGCATCAGTTTTTTGTACTTCAGCGCTGCAAAAGTAGCGACATGTGACCACACCTTTAATATCAGCACAAGCAGCACTGCTACTGCTGCATAAATGTTTGTGCTATCATCACTCACCAAAACAGTTGCGAGGGTGAGGCACAAACATACGACAGGCAGATATTATGGGTGGTGCAGATGCCAAAATAGCTTTCACCACTACCTCTTCTATCCTCTGCATCAACAGCGAGGTGTCAGTGCCCTGGGCACGCAAGTGCCGAAGCAATGCACTTAAAGTCCATTTGTGCCCCACATCCTCGGCTTCTGGATCCTCACTTCTGCAAATAAATGCAAATAAATGAGAGAGAACAAATCTGCATTTTAATTACTTTTTTTTTTTTTAATTTATTTATTATCAGGTTTTACAACGTCCTAGGACATCTTCCTATTCTGAATTTTACTTTCTAATTACACGAAATATAAAGATAAGTCATAGCAACTATGTTATATCTTCCGAATAACCAAAAATGTGGCTAGTTCAGTATATATTTTTGAAAACTTTTTGCACACTGTACAGGATGCCACCGCCAGATTGCGTCTGTGTGCATTGATGGCTAGTTGACAGCAGACGCAAAAGTTAGTATGCTAGAGGCTGTGCTCCAAGATGGATGTAATAGTAATATGTGTTACAAGAGCGGTATGTTGAAGTTTTCATGTTCGAGGAATAGTTTGAAAAAGCGAAATGTAGTTGAGCTTTTGTAATTTCCGAGAATTGAAAGAAAACATACCGCTCGTGTATCGTACATTATTTTGTGCGAAGATCGTTTATTACATACCTGAAAGAGGAATTTCTAATTAGTTGCAATGAAATCTCCATCTTGGTTTCTGTTCAATGACGTCAAATTTGCAAAACAAAAATATCTATCTTCAACATTGTTGCTTTAAAATGTTTTCTGTGTTTACTATACTCCAGCAGGCCGTGATAAACGTCTGTCTTTTTTTCCCCCCAGTTTATGATGAGTCTGGAATCTTGTTGATTTTTTCACGGCTTCCTTAATGTTACTTACATCACGAATGCAGTAACTTTAGTGGAGTTGTGGAGTTTACTTAATTTTTGCAAATATTTAAAAACAATAATTAACAGTGTAATTTAGGTGAAATTGCAGTGGTAAGTTTCCAATTTATAATTATTACTATATTGAACGTCTCTAAAAATAATATGTTAAAAGCCTAAAGCAGTAAAATCAATATGTCACTTAAGCGGTAAGAAGAGGGAAATTGTTATATGTGTTAGGTTGGGAATACTGAATGTGGAATTTTAGACTTTCCGCAGATTGGTTTTGTGCGGAAACCAAGCAAATACGCACGATCTCGCACAAATAAAGTTGAACAGCGGTCATAAGTGAAAATTGCAGTTCTTCGTGGCAGAAATGCTCGTCAGTGTCATTCTGAGCTACGGGAAGCATTGGGTGATAGAGCATTGCCTTATCTCATTCCGTAGTTGAAGAAGCCACTGCGTAGGAAGCAGTTTGCAAACAGAGAGGACATCTTAACAGCATTTTGACGATACGTGGTACACATAGACGAATCGCACACAGCCAATGGTATTCAACACCTGCACCATCGTTGGCAAAGAAGTGTGGAAGCCTTGGGGGATTATTTTAAGGGTGTTAGCTGTGAGTTATGTATTTTTTTTTTCCTTTTGTACATAATAAAACAATGATTTCTATTTACGCATCTTTCAATTTCCCTTATCCATTGCCACCTGTATCCGGACCCAATTTGGTACTAGCATTGCGAAGCACATTCCAGTGACCTTTAATCGCATACAGTGAATTTCTATTCCTGCAGCTTTATTGGCTGATATAATACAGTTGCCATGACTTATGAAATGACTCTCATAACAATAATAACCCACACTGGAAGTTATTACTCTCATACTTATGAAACTTACTTTATATAATCTGAGTGATACTTGTTGATGCTGTAGTTGCAGAGGTGCATGCACGGATTCCACAAATGCTTGCCACTTGTGTCATACTTCACAGTCGCAAATCTCACCAGACCTTCTTCGTACATGTATACAAGGAGAGGATCATATGAAGTCACAGCCACATATAGTCGGAGATCACATTTGTGCCCATCCACCAATAAAGGGTTATCAATATACTTTGCAACTACTAATGTCTCTTCCAAAGGTACCTGATCCGGCTGAAACACAAGAAAAATTCCAACCAAGTCCTAAGAGATCTCATAGCTATAGGTGAAACAAGAGTTGAAATGCAGTGAAACATGTACATTACAGTGAGAATTGTTATAATACCATCAACTTCAACTGTTAAAAGTATTCAACAATAAATGCTTCTAACAAGCAAGATTTCTTAATAATAATAACTTCTAAGCTTACGCAGTCCTGCTGTAACTGCAAGGACCTGAAAGCTCTGTACCTTTGTATGGTACTGTTAATTCATACTTTCCTTTGTTAAAACAACAACCACATTACTACTGACTACTCACTACAATTACCTATGCTATGAATACTCTGCTGTATTTGGTCATATGGTTTCTACATATCTTTGTAGCTAGAAGTGTTGTATAAATATCAGTTGGAAGACTCTGAGAATTCAGAATTCCTGTTGCAAAACTATCACATCATAAGGATCTGAATATCGAATTCTCGGTAATATATCTCTGTAAGTCAGCTGCAACTTTGAAAAGTAAAATCAGTGCGACATTGCATAAAACTTCATATTCAACATTTTCACAAGCAAACACCCATGCAAACTGATGCAGCGTGGTATAGTGAGGAGTGTGCTACAGATATAAACTTAAGGTTCTTATAATTTAATTGTATAAATTAATATCTAGAGAAGACAAGAATCTTCTAGGATATTATCACTTCCAAAAATAATAACGATCAAGTGTGTATTATACACTGACTGGCACTAAAACGCAACACCTTCAAATTAAAAAAAAATTACGACTTATTTTATGTTTCTGTGAATTTCAAGAACAATTATATATTATTTTATGGTTTAATATTAAGAGAAAAAATATATTTGAAACAACAGTCATAGAACAAGAATTCAGAATTCAATTACTACACACCGAGTTAAGTTTGCAGGTGGTGAGAGAAGTTCATGGCACTGCTAAGCAGCTAGAGGACAGAAGTGGTGGAGCACACAATCAATCAATCAATCAATCAATCAATCAATCAATCGATCAATCGATCAATCTTTTTCCGGTTCATTTTCGGGCCATTGCCTCCCCAACTGCTTTCCTCCATTCTTCTCTATTTCTTGCTGCTGCTTTTCACTTCTTTATGTGGAACATGATCACAGCATCCTTTCTAATCATGTCTTCCCATCGGGTTCTGGGTCTTCCAACCAATTGCTTTCCTCCAAAGTGCCCTTCCAGAATTTTCTTAGGTATTTATCCCTCTTCCATTCTAATGAGTTATCCCGTCCATTGTAATCTCTTAATGCATATATAAGTTGACAATGGTAAAATTTTACTTATCCAATTTCTCTTGACCGAATCATAGGTTTGTTGAAAGTCCACAAATTTTTTATATAGATCCATATTTCCTTCCCAAAATGTTTCCATTATCTGTTTTACACTGAAAATTTGGTCAATCGTAGACCTATTTTTTATGAAGTGTGCTTGGTATTCCCCTATGACTGATTTAGTACACTGTTCCAATCTCATTCTCAATATGCTAGTGAAAACTTTATAAGTTTTACATAGAAGGGACATTCCTCTGTACTTGTTACAATTAAGTTTATCCCCTTCTTTATAGATTAGACATATGATATATTTTATCCTCAGTCCTTTGGGATTTGTTCTGTGTCCCATATTTTAGTTAAAAGACTATGTAACGTGTCCATGAGTTGTACTCCTCCATATTTCAGCACTTCTGATGGAATTCCGTCATAGCCTGGTGCTTTATTATTTTTAAGGAGCACACTAGGAAAGGAATAATGAGATGCAAGGGACATGAACTGGTACTATTGTAGTTCACATTCCATCAGGGCATAGAGTTAACTCTCTGAGCACAGAAATGATACCGACAAAAAATTTAATAAATATAATCAATTAAATACAGTAGTAACAGTGGCGGCTGATGGTTTGAAAATATGGTGGCGCACAATGGATATGGAAGAGGAGTTAAACACACTTTACTTTAAAGTTTAAAACCATGTATACCTGAGGGTGTATACATATAAAGCTAATTTAGATGCAATTAATAAGTAAAATGACTAAATACAAGCATACCTATTTATACAGAAAGTCCAAAAGTGGAAGAGATCGTGGGCGGAGCTCTCTATATTGCGATTTACCTTCATGAAAAACATTTGAGCACAGAATTGTTATCAGAATGCTACCAAGTACCAAGTGCAACATTTTCATTCATAAAATTCAAATGCAGCTTTTGTAGGCTGTTGGGAGATAGCAGCACTTATTGTCAGAACGACAACTCTTAGAACTTTAAAGCAAAATACAAGTTCCTTTATGTACTGTGCTGTTTGTATGCATGTAGATTGAGAAATTAATATGCGAAATATGCGACTGTCCATTGCACAAGCCGAATGAATACATTTTTCATGCTTATTACTTCGGACAAATGTCTAGTTGAAACAGATACTTTCCCAGTAAATTTAGTTCCTTCTGCACTGACGTTGGTGTCCATGTCAGGGAGTGCGACAAACCGTTCACAATGAGGAAAGCAGTAGACCATGCCTCTAACCCCCCTGTCCCCGCACTAGCCGAACATCTCTATAAACTACCTTCCCTAGGTTTTCAAAGTCTTTGGAAACCAAGAGGCTCAGAGGCTCCTGCACACGTACAAAACAAGACGCCAGCTGCAGATAGTCATGAATGAAAATTGTAAAATAAAATTATATTTTTAATAGTAACAAAGTCGGGAGATTAGGAACATTACTGGGGGGTGTACAAACCTGCAACCCCCTTGAGAAGCCGCCACTGAGTAGTAATAAAAAGACATTTCGAAAAACAAGTTAACAAAAGTACAAAATTAAGTTTACACAACGTTTAAAAATCATGCCTTAAATGAAGCAGTGAAATGTTGGTTCTCTGCAAATAATAAAGAAAAACATAGAAGCTGCAGATATAAAATTTTTAGGATCATCATTGGGATATACTAGACTGCACAGGCAAATAAATGAAAATATTCGGAATATGTTACATACTTCATATATTGTCGCTGATATCATTCAATATCAGAAAAATTGGAGTGACCAAGTTCACAAGATGAACAAAGATCGTCTACCATATTATAATATGCATACCAATCACAAGAACACCAAGGTCTAAGAAGACCGAGAGAGCAACAGAAAGATCATTCTGGATGCCTGAATTTCAATACAATTATGATGATGAATTTTAAGTTTTAAAAGTATCAAAATCCTTTTCTTAAGGCTATTTTTATAACAGAACATTAAATTCTGCAAGAATGATACAAATAACATACAATCGATATTTACAATTTCAGAGTTTTTATTAAACTAATTAATGTTTATTCACTTTAACTTTTCATTAATACATTTCTGTTACCTTCTCACAAGATTGTATTACTACCCTTTGCATTTTAATCATGGTTTCTAACTTCTCAGGACATTTCTCCTGAAGAATCAGCTCTGATTCTTCTTGGAGAACCTACCTCAGTTCCTGTAAGGTGTCTGGATAATTCTGGTGAAACTTTCTTCCTAGTTTGTAAAACAAATGCCTGATGGGATTCAAATCCGGACTTCCAGCAGCTCATTTCATTAAATGAATCCTCACCTCATCAGGTACTGCTGCCATAAGTGGACATGCATTGCTGTCCATTAGCATGAAATCAATCATCAATAAATGGAGCAAAAGGCACAACACGCTCTTGAAGAATTTCCTCCATGTACCGATGTGCTGTAAGGGTCTCATGCTCTACGAAGACTAGTTCCTTTCCTTGCTGTCAAACCTATTCTCATCGAAACTATCTCAGAACCATGCTCAAATGCAGAAATGTACAGGGAAAATACCTCTCCCCAGACTTCCTCCACACTCTTTCTCTGTCACCTGGCCACCGAAGGCAAAATCACGACTAATCAATTAAAAATACTTGCTCTCGTTGTATTCTCCAGCCACAATGTTATCTCACATAATTCTTTTGAGCTGTGCGATGCTCTTGGGTGGATTCTGGGCCCATGGCAGCTCTTCTGAAGAGAAGATTGACTTCTTCCAATCTCCTTTGGACAATTTCTCGCTGAGTAGATTTCGAGCTTCAGTGACAGTGACAGTGACAGTGAGGAGAATTAGTAATCATAGGAAATGATCATCCCTACCCCTTATAGAGCCTTATATCCTTATCTCCTTCAGTAGGATCTGGTTTCTCTGTACCTTCGTACAATTCTCGAAATCGTGAAAGCCGTAGTTCTCAACACTCTGCAACATAATGCATGCTAAGGCCATTTTCCAGCAATGCAACAGCTCGTGCAGCATCTTCAGTACTTAGGTCATGTTTACTGTTTAAAACCGAGAGAAATGTCTTCGAAATCCATTTCATTGAAATAAAAACACGAAAAAGTGGTTATGAATGCACAAAAAAAGTGGTTATGAGTGCACAAACAGGACAATAAGCTTTATTGCACATCAGGCATAAACACTTTTCGGGCTTAAGGAGGAATCATGTAAAAGAAATCACAGTGTGTGTC
Organism: Periplaneta americana; assembly: GCF_040183065.1. Classification (NCBI taxonomy): domain Eukaryota; kingdom Metazoa; phylum Arthropoda; class Insecta; order Blattodea; family Blattidae; genus Periplaneta; species Periplaneta americana. Next base: position 62,631,604 of record NC_091124.1, on the reverse strand, counting down.
ATAAACATAACCTAAAGCTTTATCATCTTAAAAAACATGGACTACAATCTTCCCGATCAAACAAATTATTAGAAAGTGCTAATAAACCTCATTCTTTGAACTCAGTCAAGTGTTGCGTTTTTTGTGCTCTTAAGTGAATTTGTATGTGAATAATTTCAAGGAAAAATTGTTCCAGGGCCGGGTATCGATCCGGGACCCTGTATGTGTTAAGACACGAAAATGAAATGATTAGGAAGATGGGCAGTGCACTGCATGACATGCTTCTAAATTGCAACCAAGCATCCAGCCATATCGTAACAATGAACCAAACTTCTTACGTCATTCTTAACAACCACAAAGTGCATTTAACATCAGACCTGCCAATATATGAGAGATGAAATGTGGGAGATGGGAATTTTGTAGGGAGTATCTTTTTGAGGATGATGATGATGATAATCAGTACTTTTATTCTAATGGAACGTGCTGAAATAGCATTCCAGCATCTTTTTACTCTCTTTTTCATCACAGAACCAAGAAATGAGTTAGTAATTACGTTTTCAACATAATTTTTTCTTTGAACTCCGCTTAGGCCTTGAAAGTCTTAAAGTTGGACTTAAAGAAAGTTAACAACGACGAGATTTTCATGCACTGGATAGTAATCATCTCCTCGTCTGCTATAATATAGTATTCTAAACAGAATTCCATCACTTTTTTCTCCAGAAGAAAAGCACTGATAATAATAATACCTATAACAATAATAACAATGGTATGATGACTATGAAGATGATGACCACAAAGGTGGCGGCAGCAATAATATTGATAATGATAATGATAATGATAATGATAATAATAATAATAATAATAATAATACCGGTAGTATAATAATAACAATAAATAAGATGAAGACATAACATTAAAAACGAAAGTTACACAAACAACTCTAAATCTTGGAAATCAACATATTAAAGCAGTAAGTGATGGGCTAGTTACGAATTATGCACAATAGTTGGCAAGTCTACAATATAAACATAAACTGATAGCAGCGACCTGCTTTCAATATGTCCCTTGGACACACAATACCAACATGCAACTCTGAAACCAGTTGCTTAGTTAATTTGAACAGCACATTACATATAATTCTCGATTACATGTTGTCAAGTTTCCTACGAAGTATCAGCCTTATGTGAATACAATTTGTTCAAAAACAGTGTAATACAAGTTTCATATTACAAAGGAAGACTGCAATGGGAGTAAGCTACTGTAGAAGAGCTAAATAAAAAACATCAATCAAGGTCAGAATTAAGTCCTTAAATATCTTCAAAAGAAAAAGTACTGCAAAATTATGTCATAAACAACAAAACAGAGAACTGTAAATAGCAATTTATCCTACAAGAGAGTAAAGTTACATTTTATTCAGGATGCACAAGCTGAGAATGATAATTCCTCAAGTCATGAAATCTGTTTACTCTCGTGTAGCATACAATATTTTATCCAGTATATCATTTAATAAATTGTTATACTAAATAAATACAATAATTCAATATTTAATATATATGTTCCTGTCACTATTGCTAGGAACAACTCGTGGATGAAAGTTCACAAAATCCACTTATTGCTACAGGATTGAGTAAATAAAACAACAAAAACAGAAATATACACTACTTGTTCCTAGCAACGGTAACATAAATAATTATAAAGGATAACTTTATGCATTAAATATCAACATGGCAATGGGCTATTTTGTTAAAAGGTGTTGGATAATAGTAATTTATAAAATGTTTAGTCAACAGTCAGCAGACAGGTTTGAACATCATATGTGACACCAATAAGACCACTCATGAAGCAACTAACTCAGGAGATAATGGATAGGGTGGCTAGTTTATAATATAACAGAGTAAAATAAGATTATATTCACAAATGGAAAGTTTAGCACCTGGGACAAAGCCAAAAGTGATCATTTTCATGGACATATTTAATCTGTTGCTTTCATGGGATATACATACAATATTTTATAAATTACTTATATCTAAATCAGAGTACTATATAAGACAATTTTAATTTTAAATTTTAAGCCTATTATAGTATAAGAGAGTAAAATTATATTTTATCTGCAAGTGGAAAGTTTAGCACGTGTCGTGAAGCCGAGCATGATAATTTCCACGAGCACATAAAATCTGTTTACTTTCGTGTGCTATAAAATATTTTATCCATTACTGGTATCTAACTTCAATATTAAATTGTAGGCCTTTTCTTTGCAATGTGTTGTTTGTGAAGAAGTTATAAATATTAATGAGTGTAAGGATTTTATTGTTGCTAACGTGTTTACTGTTGTGAATAAAGTAATTATTTAGGTTGCTAAGGATGGTGAAAAAAAGACCAGTTTTTATACAGTCATGGATAAATGAATGAATGTGTGAATTTTGTTAGTAATGTGTTGCTTGTCAAAGAGAGAGTGATTTAAAATTTTAATAGTAAATTAAAACTTTAAAATATTTTATACATCATTTGTATCTAAACTGCTCTTTATTTTTTCGTCCTTGGAAACCTAAACAATGGGTTTATTCATAGCAGTGAATTACAAGTTTTAAATCATTATTAAAATTTTAAATCACTACCTCCTTGACAACCAGCATATTACCAACAATAAAATTCACATTCATTCATTTATCACTTCTCCACAACCAACACATTACCAAGAATAAACTTACAAGCCGTGGCGTCGTGGTTTAAGTCATCCTGTCTAGGACTCGCCTTACGGAATGCGCGCTGGTTCGAGTCCTCATGGGGAAGAAATTTTCTCATGAAATTTCGGCCAGTGTATGGGACCGGTGCCCACCCAGCATCGTGATGCACTTGGAGAGCTATGATAGGTAGCAAAATCCGGTTACGAAAGCCAGCTATAAAGGCTGGGGGGATCATCGTGCTAACCACACGATACTTCCATTATAGTTGAATGATTGTCCACCTCTACTTCGACATGTGAATTTGAGGCCAGCAGCCAGCTGGTTGGTCTAGGCCAAGGATTATTATTATTATTATTACTATTATTATTATTGTTATTATTATTATATATATATACACACACATACACACACAGGGTGATTCACGAGAATTTACCGTCACTTACGGAACTTATTTCCGAAGACATTCTGAGCAAAAAATGTCATATAAATATGTCCTAACTCAATATTTTCAGAGTTACACTAATTTGAAGTTGTTTGCAATATACCATTATTCTTTAGTTTTAAGGGTAAAAGAATATTGTGGTTTAGATACCAGTATATTGTATAGCATATGAGGATAAATAGATTTTATGTACTCGTGGAAATTATCACTCTTGGCTTTGTCTCAGGAACTAAACTTTTCACTCACACATACAATCTAATTTTACTATCTCATACTATAAATTACAATTATTTTAACCCACATTGCATTCAAGTTTAAAGACATACTGAACAGAAATTTTAATGAAATATTAAGAATTCGTCGTCATCTTCTGGGTATTCAAAATGATATACCTGATTTGAATAATTCAAATGATTTTTTTAAGATACCTATAATTATATGAAAAATATGTGATTGTACTGTTGTACAGCGTGCAATGAGTGAAATATGATGGCGACTCCTAAAGCTGCTTGTACACAATTCAAGATTTGCCAATACTTTACCAGTTTTACTGTCACATCACATATAATACTTCAAAAGTCTTTGTCTTGAAAGTAAATAAGAATATGTTCTAATCGATGAAAGACTTGAAAAATCTTTGAAGGACTGACCAATGGAATTCGAAAATATTATGGTGCCAAGAACAACTGGCATCCTGGCCGAAAGAAGCTGTTTGCGAGTTAATTCAATTATATGAGTTAAACCTATGCCTGTACACTGTGGATTGTGTGGACTGTCACAATAAAATAAAGAAAAATAATTCATGAGGAAACTACAAGGCAAGTATCTCAAGTTAAGTACTAATGCTTGTATTTTTGAATGAAGAAGATTCTAATCTGTAAGTCCTATAACTTAGGCAAATACTAATCGCAAATATATATTTTTAAAACAATACACAATCATAATATTTGTTTTAGGATACAGGATACTGTACAGTTAAGTAATACAAATATAGTTTTGTATAGCCTAATTATTTTCCAAAGCATTTATTTATATTGTAATACTCTGACCAGCCTCATGGTCTAGTGGTCAGAGCTTCTGGCTATAGTTCATGAGGTCCCGGTTAGAGCACAGGAATTTTTCCTTAAAGAGGATTATTCCTGTGTTCGTCCATGGTCTGGAATTTAGGTTAAGTTTAGATTTAAGACCTCTCCTGGAACCACATTATCATAATCATCCTATCACATCATCGGGGTAATGTAACTCCGTCTTCCAGGTGCCCCAACCTCAGAAGTGGGTTACAACTAAGCCACGACCAGGAGAGAAGACCAGAAATGTCGAAAGACAACCTGGTGGCATTGGATAAAAAAAAAATATATTGTAATACTTAGTATAATAAACTGTTGTTGTTGTTGTTGTTGTTATCTAATGCCGGGCTTTGGCAACGAAGCCATTAGCGTTCTTGCTCTCCAATATTTCTCTGTGGTGGATCCATCAGGTAGAATTTCACAGGTTTGTAGATGATCTTCAGTCATTTCTTCTTCTTTGTTGCATAGAGGGCAATTTGGATTTGTGTAAATTCCTATTTTATTCAAGTGTTTGGCCAAATAATCGTGTTCTGTAAGCAGTCTACTGCAGATTTACGTGGGATTTCTGGAATAATTTCTGGTTTTTTTATTAAAATGCTCCATTTTTTTTTCTTTGACTTTGGTACATAGTGCTTGGTTTTGCTTGATTTTATATTTATTTTTAATTATTCTTTTGATGGATGTAAAAGGTAGGCTTGTATTTGTATTCTGAATTAAATTGGATCCTTTTTTGGCAAGAAAGTCAGCAGTTTCATTTCCAGCAATTCCGCAATGTGCAGGTATCCATTGCAATTGAATTCTTTTCTGTAGTTTTTGAAGTTGTTGGATCATTTTGTGACATTTTGTAACCTAATGGTTACAATAAACTTGAAAAACACGTTTTAGAATCTCGTGAAATCTTTAGCAACATATACAGACTTCGACAATTTCTTCCAATATTGACTGATCTCTGACAAGTCTTCTTATAAGTACCAGGATTGAATTGGAAGAAAAATTTGATTGTGAACAAGCAGCTTAAGAAATTCAAAAGTGAAATATTCTTGCAACACTTAACAGAGGAAACTGCGTACCTAGTTACATCGAGATGATGCAATGACTCACATAACTAAAAATTCCATTAAAAATGTGCACAGCCAGTTTAATGATGAGCAAATAATTTAACAAGTTTAGAACACTTTTTGATGTCCTATTAAATTGTGATTTCTATTTGTGTTGTTAAAAGATTAAATATACAAAACTAATTCACGAATTCATAATGAATTTAACACACCAAATTAGAAATAGTGTGCATTCTATCACAGCAGACAAATGTAAAGATTTTTAATTTTCTTGATCTGATGAAAAAGTCTGCATTAGGCAACAAAGAAATCATTTTCGACATCGCTTGCATTCAGTAACATAGTAACTGCTACTGCATGCAAAGTGCTGTTTAATCTGTTGTCAAGTGATGCTTCATTATCCAAGGAAGTTTCAACTTATGGAGCAGACAAATGAAGAGTCCACTGCAAGAATGATGGATGTTACTTTCTTGTCGAAAATGAACCAAGACTGTCAATGCATAGCTTAAGACATATAGAATGTACAGACAGAGTTATATGGCATTAACACTGATAGTCATTATCCAGTAATGATTGGAAAATCACAGTTAAGCTTTGAGCGCTCAGCATTTCAAACTTTCAATTGCTTCTCCTGCAAAATGTATTCCAAATGACATCTATCATTCTTGCAAATAGCATAGAACTCAAGAAGGCATTCTATGTATTTCTATATGTGATTTCCTCTGCTACGAAAGTATGACACAGAATGCTACATTTTGTTTTAATATCTTCGTACCAGTAAAATGCAAAAGAAAAAAAAAAGAGCTACCAATTCACATAATGTACATTATGTTAATTTTGTTTTCCATTTCTGCTTCCACCTACCAGCACCCAACATATACAGCATAAATGTACAAGCAAGGTTTCATGCTTCATATAACCACTTACACTATTAACTATATAAATACCCCTTCCTCTTGAAGAAGCAACTGGCTTTACTATCCATGGGCCTCGATGTCTGTAATGTGATGAACACAATTCTCGGAAATCCATGGGCATCACAAATGTTTGAGGAATGAAATCGAAATGCTTTGCTCCTTTCGCGTGCTGCATCTTCTCGATGTTCTTGTAGAGGCGATCTTTGCGAGTCAGTTCATATGATCTGAAGAATAACATGTAAGAATTCACAGTACTGAAATTGAGGGGCATTTCTTCAAAACTCAACAGAGAACAAATTTTGAGAAAATGAGTTATATATAAGATAGGTATATATTTCTTATAGTCTAGCGCTGTGGAATAATAGTTACCATGTCTGATTGTGAGTGAGCAGGCCCGGGTTCAAATCCTAGTTGGGACAAGTTACTTCTTGGGATTTTTTCGAGGTTTTCCCCTCAACCACTTGAAACAGAATTGCTGGGTAACTTTCCCCATTGGACCTCGGACTAATTTCACCATCATTTATTCACATTTCATTATCATCATTACTACCATAGCCCAGGTTAAGTCTATATTTATGCAAGAGCATGATCGTTCAGTGACAAATATCATTCAAAGAGCAAAACTGGTAACTAAGCCTCAGGCTGCAGTGCAAGCCTTAAGGCCCCTCTTCCGTAAAAAAAAAAAAAAAAAAAAAAAAAAAAAAAAGTTTATGCTACTGAAGATGAATTTCGCACATTTCAATATTTGGCGTGTCTATAGAATAGTGAATTCACAAGTGATGTTTCATAACTCGATAAGCACATGTGCTCAATGTGTTCATCTCATGCAATACTTTCAGGTTTTCCTTGTACTAACGCAAAAAACAAATAACTGCATTGCATACATCGCTGACCAGTAACATACTACTCTAATCAGACTTCAAATGTATACAAACAATTTATTGTTCTTCTTCCTACACATACCATCAAGTGAAATATAAACAGACTAACAATAGATGTACATATCAGCCAAAACCTCAATTGGAAGTGATTACAATGTATATTTATGATTTAACTAATGTAATAATATGAAGTTAACTCATAACAGAATATTATAGGATTTTATGAAGATGTCCTTAGAGACTGCTAAGATGTCTAAACAAGTGTATACATTTTATTACTACTTTAATCACTTTGTATTCTTATTTCATTAACATAATAATGTAAAAATTAACCAATTCATAATAAATTGTTGCACAACAGGCCAAGAGAAGAATGTTTTTAATAATGAAAAAATAAAAATAAGTTCAAAACAATAAATAATTAAAAACCAATTAAAATAATTAATGCAGCAGCAAATCAATGTTCAATGACAAAAGTTTATCTTGTAGTCTAGGGTTTTTCAACCTTTTCAACGTGTGGCACACTAGAAGTATAATTTAAAATCCTGCGGCACACTCATACAATCTAAACCAGTGTTCCCAACCAGGAGGAATTTTGAGGTTTTTGGGAGGGATTTGTTTACCGAATGTTGATGTGCCATGTTCCTGAATGTTGTTTCTTGTGGACTCACTTTTTACTACACTCTTTTTACACTTATACAACCTAAACCAGTGGTTCCAACCAGAAGGAATTTTGAAGGTTTTTAGGAGGAATATATTTACTGAATGTTGACTCTTGTGAATTCACTTTTTTACTATATTCTTTTCACTTCTATTTATCCAATTTTCACTACGATAACCTTTACTATTTTTATATTTTTTTTTTTTTGCGGCACATCAGGGGATCATTTGAGGCACACCAGTTAAAAATGGCTGTTGTAGTCCATGTCTCTAGTATCGACTTTTGAAAAAACCTTTTATTTCCAACTGTAAAGTATGGAGGAATTAAAAAAACACATGTTCACTCATAAAAAAGACACCAGGACTACATGGCTTTTACCTTGGGAAGTGATTAACTCGTTGATAAGGAGTCATGGCCTTCAACAAGTGTGGTTTAGGATGCACTCCTGTCCAGAGCAGATTGAAGTCAGGAATGTTTGGATGGACCTGCAAAGGATTCAAACAACTTCAAACTCACTAACTCGTTAAGTAACTAATTATTTAATAATAAAATTATATTCTGAAAAAGAGAGAGAAGAATTACATTCTGACAACAATACCCTAAGTCCTAAGCACCATGCTAAAATGTAGCTAATTGCTGTTTCTTCCTCCCTTGCTGAAAATGACTTAAATGCCTGTCAATGTTATTATTATAGCAGAGTGATAAAAAAGTGGTTATACAAATATGAATATATAAACACTATAGAACTTATTCAAGTTATAAACATTTCAAATATATGATAAAAATTAGTGTCACAAAGCTGACACACACATTTTCTCATGTACATTTTATGCATTTACAACAAAACACTTCATTTATCATGTTGCAAATAATATTACTATTGTTTTATGGTTTATTTGTTTTACATAAATGAACACATTTACTATGCACCAGAATTATCATAGGGGAAAAAAAATCTTCCATATAATGTCGTCAAAGACATTTAGTTAGTAATCCTCATAGGACATCAGATACATTTTATAAGTGACACAAACACTGCAGCATTATACAAACTCAAGCCTTTGTCTCTGTTATTGCACCAAACGATGCCACTTGAAATAAGATGTTGAACTGTCTTATATTATATTATTTAAAAAGTGTGTTGATAACAGATGTACTGTGATAAGCAAATTTTTAATTTGTTGTGGGGGGGGGGGGCTCTTGAATCTCAGGAGGAACAACTTTTACAACAGCCCAACATAATCTGCTTGGCTCATTACCCAATTTTTTTGCATTGCATTTATTGCATAGTTTATTTATTTGATCTATTTTAACATAATTCAATTAAGCATAGTTAAAATTTGGATTATAAAATAATGTAATGCTAAGCTAACGTACTATTACTGCATACTAAATCAATACACTCTCGTTGTTCGTTAATTCTCTGAGATGAAAATGAATGTGATACATAAACATTATTTTAAGAAATACAGGAAACGAATATACAGAATAGTCTACCAAGTTTTCTGTGCATAAGAATCTATTTTAATCTTACCTGTCCTCAATTCACTCAGAATTTATTGTAATAACATTATAGCATTATGTCCATCTAGAGAAACTACACTTTCCAATAGTGAAATAATATAATTATACAAATCGGTTAATTAGTTTCTGAGATTACTTTATACAAACACAGAAACATTCTCTGTATGTTAATGTTGATAAACATATTTTATATATTCCCATCATGCAATTACATGCGTATAAAATAGTGTTAAATGAATAGCCTCCATTTGTTGTTGTCCAAGCCCCTTATAGACGAAGTCATTAATTGTTCTCATTTCATTATAGGCCATTAGGTGGCAATAATAAAACGCATTGTTATTTTAAAACTCATTTATCTCATTAAATATCAGTACTATCAAAATTTTGCATACAATAAAAATTATCGGAAATAATTTTTAAAGAAACTTTTATTATATAACATTTTTCATGAAAATCAATAATAAGGGAGATATTTCGATTTATTTCATTAAGGCCTCCTTATAACTCCCTTTTTAAGTAACATATTTTAAATGCCATATAGTCTAAAATCTAAGTTAGAACGAACTTAATTTATATTCCAGTTTTCATATAAATCAGTTCAGCCATTATCGCATGAAAAGGTAACAAACATCCAGACAGACAGACAGACAGACAGATATACAAACAAAAATTTCAAAAAAGCGATTTTTGATTTCAGAATGATTAATTATACATGTTGACACCAATTATTTTTGGAAAAGTGAAAATTACCAGAAAAATTTCGGTTACAGATTTATTATTAGTATAGATGAGAAATTACCATAAAAGAGTTCTTTAGCATGCAGTAAATCTACAGCATGGGTCTTCCAGCCTTACTTCCATCCCATACAATCAGGAAGCTATGCCAAGAATTTTATTGTCCTTCAGAATCCATTGCCTTCGGTTGAGTTCAACCTTCGAACTTCAGATCCAACGGCTAACATTTTTGCCAGATGTTGAGTATTATGACATTACAAACAAGGATGTTCTGCAAACACTTACTCAAACGCTTAACAATATTATAGCTTAGGGAGGAAAGTGATAGTAGTTGATAAAAATCAATATAACATAATAATTTTGATAACGATTATTCTTCTGAAGAGAATAATAGAAGCTGGCTCCACCATAAAAGATGATAAGGAATGGGACAACCTATATCAGAGCCGGGCATCGGGAGCGCATCCACGCTCTAAACGGGGACGCTTAATATTCATCAGTCACAGAATCAACGCTACGTGGTGTTCAGCGGGGAAGAAAGGGGATGAAGATAAATCATATGGCTCCCCGTGAGAGAGTAGAGTCCGCTCTTGCTGCCCAGCCCTGACCTACACACTATTGTAGCTCCGAAACTTGGAATGCCTTTGCTTCAGTGACATGGTGCAAATGCCCAAAAACTTCACATCAGATAATTATGATTTTCAATGTAATGGCAATCTTTATTTATTTATTTATTTATTTATTTACTCTGGTGGAGTTCTTCTCTTCCACACCACCAGAACTACAATACAACTACAAGAAAAATTATACATCAATGCAATTAATCTACAGTAATAACTAGTGACAGAATGAATATGACATAAAAAAACAACTGAACGTACAAACATAGCTTGAAAATAATGAAAATTAGTCTAACATATTAATTAAATTATGGAAAAAAAAAAAAAGAACAAACAAAAAGTGAAAACATATACAACAAATACAGACACAAAATAACACTTCACTCAGCATCATTGTTATTAACTAAGGGACAATAAGCTGTTCTAGAAACCTGGCAAAAAGACGAGAGAAAGAGTTAATCTAACAAAAGGAAATTATTGTCAAAATACTAAAGATAAAAACTTCGGCATAAATACAGCAACTTCTCAGAAACGGATTTCGTGAGATAAACATACTTTTCTAATTTACTTTTAAACTGTAACAGTGTCCGATAGTCCCTGACGTCATCAGGTAACGTATTCCAGAGGTAAGGCAATGATACAGTATAGGAAGATGAGTATAGGGAAGTTCTATGACGAGGGATTGAAAGGAGAGATTGATGCTGATTTCGTGAAGTAGTTAGGAACTGAAAGTGTGAAGATAAATAATTTGGAGAAGAGGTATGTAAAATTTTCTATAGAAGTGAAAGAGTGTGTATGATTCTTCATTCCTTTAGACGAGCCCACAAGAGCAGCTCAAGAGACAGTGTTACATGGTCAAATTTCCGAATATTACAGACGAATTTTATACATACATTATGAACAAGTTGCAATCTCTCATTTAAGTTAGAACTTAAGTTTGTTAACAAGGAATCACATTAATCAAGACGGGGCACCACGAGTGTCTGTGTAAGATTCTTTCTTAATGTAAGTGGTAGAAAGTGTTTTACATGCTTCAGAGAGTAGTATAGCGACAATATTTCCTTGCATGTATGGGTAACTTGGGTGTTCCAGTTAAGATCATTATCCATAAAGATTCCAAGATTTTTTTACCGTTTTGCTGTATTCAATAATTGTACAACTAAGTATGATGCTAGGCAAATTTCTGCAGTCTACAGTACTAAGAAGACGATGATGAACCATCACTTTTGCCTGAGATTTCTCTGGGTTCCGCGACAATCCAAATTTATAAGCCCACATCGAAATTGAGTTCAAGTCTTCATTAAGTCTTTTTATCGCGTCTATCATTTCATCAGGATGAAAATGGTTGTATATTTGTAAATCGTCGGCGTACATATGATGTCTATAATGTTTCATCATTTTACTCAAGTCATTAACATATTATATCATAAACAAAAGAGGTCCAAGTACTGAGCATTGTGGTATTCCGGACTTCACGACACGACATTCCGAGGAGAAAATACCTGCTATAACACACTGTTGGCGTCGCGAAGATAAGAGTCAAACCAATTGACAGCAGTGTCAGAAAGATTAAGTTATCTAAGTTTATATGGGAGAAGTTTTGTGTCAAATGCTTTACTAAAGTCAAGAAGTACCAACAATGTCAAATTTCGTTCATCGGAGGCTTGGCATACATCCTCATTGACCTTTACAAGTGCTGTAGTCGTGCTCTGTCCAGTTCTGAATCCTGACTGATAATCGTCAAGTAAGGAATGTTCGGTCAAGTAGTTCGTCAGTTGTTTATGTACAATACGTTCCAGAACTTTTGATAGAGCAGGTAGGATACTGATGGGTCTATAGTCATTTGGACATGAAGGGTTTTTAATTTTGGGAAGTGGGCGGATAAGGGCTCTTTTCCAGAGGGTTGGATAGGATGAAGTAATAAGAGAAGCATTAAATATACAGTATGAGTGAGCGTCGATATAATTATGTCCAATATTTTAAGCAGTAAGGTAATACTTATACAGTCTACTCCTTCAGCTTTCGTTGTTATGCGTTTCATTGTTGTTTGTACTTCATTTTCTGCCATGTAAGAAAAATAGAACTTGTCTGTCGTCGAAGGTGGAGTCCTTAGCACGTCAACTATTGTTATCTGTTTCTCAGTTTGGTCGAGGGTCAATGACTGTGATGTTATGAAATGATCATTTAGAGTTTCAAGCGGAATTGTAATGTTGTCACTTTGAGGTCTGGAATTTCCTAGTCCTATAATACGAAAGTTTCTCCACAGTTTGGAAGAGTCAGCACCTTGATGTAATATGTCGTGAAAATGTCTGAGTTTAGCGTTTCTAATAGCTTTTGTAATCTTATTACGTAGATGTTTATAATAATCATATGATGTCAGTCTTATGAAGTCTGTACTGGTACTGTCTTCGCCTTTAGTAGAAATAATTTTGGCGAATAATAACAAGTTAAGGGCCCTGACATTGATCAGAATTATTTTTATTTGAGAAAATTTCAATGTACGGATTCCTCACTGACAATTATATCTCAAAATACTAAAAAGGGCAGATTTGTCTGCGTTTGTCAAATGCGCATCATCATGCTTACGAAAAGGCACTTTTCTGTACCAATAATTTATTTTTGTGTGCACAAGATTGGAATTTTGAAGTAGGCTTAAGAGGGAAAGGAAGGAATCTGTGTTCTGAAAGTTATCCTTTTATTTTATTGTCGTTCATTTTTATTTTGTATTTCAATACGATCAAGTCTCATTTTCTAGAATTGCAAGATAAAATTTTAGTCGATATCGTTGTCGTCATAATTTATTTTAATACACAGTAATGAGCAGAGGAAATCTTTATATAGAATTTGATCATTCTGAGTCATATTTATTTTCGTTTTAGGTTTTCGTGGATTTTTTCCTTCAAGAGTACAGTAGTTTAAATTTTGCGCGTGGAAGAGTAATCATTCCGTGCAATATTATTCACAATGTAACCATTACAACCACAACCTTCTTTGCGTAGATTCACGGATAACAAGAAATATAGAACGAGACCAACAGCAGTGCCAACCCTACGTATTATGCGTTGCCAACATTCCTTAGCAAATCTACTCAAACTGTACTCTCTGCAAAGCAAGATATCGAAAGCTACAACAGAGAGGGGAGATCCGTCCGATACGATGCGCATGCGTATATTGAAAGAAAATAGGACGTGACGAGAATGGGGTTGACTCGGTTGGCTAGACTGAAAGAGACTGAAAGTCCTAGCCGCTTGAGCAGAAAAACATTTTAATGTAAAATACATGGAAGCTCTTCGTGTAAAAATAAAGCACGCAAGCATAAATAAATGTATATATAATTCTACAAAGTCGAGTGCATATTATAATGGCAAGTGTTGACGTATCATTGATCTCAACGTAAACAATTTCTTCCCTGCGCGATGCTGTTCCACCACCGATCAGACATTCGTTTCGACCTCATTTGGAATTTAACTTGCAAAACTAAAAATCAATATGTATTTTAGGAGTGTGTTTGCTAAGAGACGTTATAATCGTGAACTTGAACAGAGAAATCTGGTATACAATGTGGTCATGATTCGAGCTATTGATTTCTGGGTGTTTAAATAATATATCGTAAGTATTTTAAGATGATTTTAAATTGTCACAAGCATAATTATGCTACGAAACAGTTCACTTAATTTACCCAGTGGGTAGTATAAAGGCTATTTCGGAATTATTCCTGCAACGTATTTTAGAAACGTCCCCAGTCACTTTAAGTTCATGAAAGTGTGATTGGTTTGTATTGCCCACACTTTGCAACTAAATCGGTAGCTCTTCTCTTCTTGGCTTTATTGTTACGGTACCCATTTTCTGTTCCTTGATGGAAGTGCACTTCTGGTGAAACGATGTATGCGTTATGTGCACCTTTTTGTCAGATTTAAGAATTCCTGAAGATCTGGAATTTGACGAAGAGCATTAGATCTTATAATGCCCCAACACCACCAGCCAGTGACCTTGCTCTCACTGTGTCATACTCAAGTTGCAACAAATCTAGTGTCAACCTGTCGTCTACTCCAGCTTATAGCGCAGGATTCGTCAGCTGCACATGCCTTGACACTAGCTCGACGCAGGTTTCGTCCCAATCTACTGCTATCTCTGCCAGGCTCAATACGGACACAGCTGATTGAAGAGGTGTCACGACTCCTGTCCGCACCAGCCCCTGACGGTAGTGCAGGAGGGGCGGGTCCTGCGCCACTGTACCTATTGGCGTTGCTGCTGGCGCCTGACGTGCGTCATCTGCGCGTCGAGCTATGTTGCTACTATGGCTGCAGTCATCAGGCAGCTCTGCTTCGGTTGTTGGCGTCGGAGGGCCGTGGACTCGAGAGTCTGGAACTCGCACGGTCGGCGTTGCTGCGCCTGGACCGTAGCCTGCTGCACGATGCGCTGGTGTCGGCCCCTGCTCTGCGGCACCTCATACTGCGCAACATCGCAGGCGATGCTGTACTGCAAGTCATCGGGTCAGCATGTCCCAACCTTGCAGTGCTCGACGTGTCACATTCCCGGCAAGTCACTGATGCAGGCCTACGACACCTTTTCCTGCAGGTGGAGTTGCGTGATAAAGCAGCTCCATCGTGCGATGAGCCAGATATGGGGCAATGTGCGAGTGGTGGAGGAAGAGGCTGGGGGCGACTCAGGATCCTGCTCAGACTATTTCCGAGACTTAAGCTTAACCGCGATGGTGAGAATAAAGTGAGGGACAGGTCATTCCTGCTAGAGTACTGTGAGCGCCGCAATTCTCTGTGTGACACACTCAAAGTGCTCAATGTTGCCAATACGGGTGTCACAACTGCTGGGGTTCTACTCGCATTACACCATGTCCCGCAGATTCAATCTTTGGGCGACTACGGACACATGGGCAGAGCACTGGAGATCTTGGACCGAGCATGGACGGCATCAACAGGAAGTGGTTCACCTGCACCACCCAGCTTTGGGCTGGTGTCCGCACGCTGCCAGCGTACAACACTAAGGCGCCTCGAACTGTTGTGTCTGTCATGTCCTGCACTACGCAAACTTACCATCTCAGAGCCACATCACCCGCCATCTGCACTGCGTATCTTCCCATCCACACTCACAACACTGCACTTGTTAGGCATCCCTTCAGATGCCGGCTGGATCGCAGGATTATATTCGTTCCTGGCCACACCACAGGGTCTTCGCCTGCAAGACTTAGCATTACGCTTCCTGCCAGGTGAGTTGTTTGCATCACTCGACCTTGGTCGTATTCTCACATCTTGTCCCAACCTGGACACACTGGCAGAGGATGGAGCAGATATAGACTGGAACAGGGAATCCGAGAGCGACGCTCCCACTCTGGTGAGGCTACGCAGGGTGCAGCTGGGGCGTGTGGTGGCAGCACGTGCACTCACACAACTGCTGCGGCGTGCCCCAGTTTTAGAAGTGGCCCACTTCTACAGCTGTCCAGACCTAACTGACGACCACCTGATGGGTCTTGCAGCTCCTAGTCAGTGCCATCTCTCGCAGCACCTTGAGTGCTTCTATATGTACGAGGCCGCGCACATAACTGCACCTGCGGTGGTCACACTGTTGGCTTCTTGCGAGAAGCTTGTGAGAACAGGCAATCTCAGCAACTGGGGGCTCGACTGTGAAGGACTACGATGGATCCGCAGCACGATACTCGACAATAATCTCAACTTAGAGATCAATACAGGCTCGCACTGGTTTTGTTCACATTGTTTTCCTATCTCGTGACGCCAGGTTTTCATGTGCAGACATAAAAGACCAGCTCTTAAATGTATCAGAGCATTACTTAAATTAAGTTGTTATTTCTAAGAAATGTGCCATTAATGTAGTGAGATAATTGTATAAATTGCACTGTCAGAGTTATCTTAATTTATTTTGGTTGCTGTAAGTTATTTGAGATTGTGATTGCTAACAGGTGCCACAATCAGTTTAAATACACATGAAGAAATGTTACAAAATCAACCATGCATTTACAAATCGTATACCTAAAGCTTGAAGTAAATTCTGCATTGTTTTAAGTTTGCAAACTCGTTTATGTTAAACAGACAATAAAGAAATTCCTTTGTTCAAAAAATTGCTTGCTGATATTACAAAAGTGACAATCTTATTCTTCCTCAGATTTCTGTCTCAGGCTTCCCTTATCCCACCTATATTGCGATCTGTATTATATTGTCTATTGTAGACAGCTGTAGGACAGGCATGATTACATCTGCACATACCTAAATAAAATAAAAAAATATTTTTTTTATACATGTGCCCTATATACAGCTTCAAGAGGTCTATGAAACCCTGTTTCCTGGTTAAAGTTCATGACACACAGTTTAATCTTTCATTTATATTATCTTTCATTGAAAGAGTATAATTATGTTGTTACACATTCTCATTCAGGAGTGCCAGCAGAGAGAGGGGGGGGGAGGAGGGGAACAGTAAGGTCGTTGTTTTTTTAACTTTTAAAATACTATGTAGTTCTTTAAACATACTGTGTTCATAACTATGTATATTTTCCATGTGTGTGTTTTCGTTACAGTATATCAGGGAAGAGATTGTCAGCAGATAAGTTATCTGTTACTCTTAAAATTAACACCATGGGTATTGAGGAAATGCTTTTCCCCTACTGAGATAGGTGCTTCTATACTCATCATATTGGAAATTATGTCATACTTTCATTCAAAGAAGTACATTAGTTCCTACTCACCATAATAAATATTCAAACAAATTTCTCTGCATTGACAATCCTTTTAGCTTAGAAACGAATGTTAATTAATATGTAAAGACCAAATTATCTTTTTTAATACTTTAAAGTTAATCTTGATTTCCTACAGGCAGAATTAACTACACACAAACTTTACGTTCCATTTTTTCCAGGTACATATATGTATAAAATAAAGAAAAGTGTACATATTGTAAATTAATACATAATATATCTCGCCATTATATTTGTTATATATGTTTATTAAAATACTTCAGTTTAGTGCAACTCTGGTGCATGCAATAAACAATGCACTTTAGAATTTTTGGACTTCATCATTCTAAGTCTTAAGTTTTCTATTATAAAGGAATTTTTTTTTTTAATTTGCATAAAAAAGAATTGTACTGATATTCAGATTTCAACTACTGTATTTGTTTAAAATCAGCCTACATTTTATGAAATGCACGTGGTGTCTTTTAAACAATAAATTATCTTCGTTAATTTTAAGGCAACCAATATGCAATTAATTAGATTCTAGACTGTTTTATGATTGGCATGAAAATGCAAAAAAGAACTGGGCCATTAACAAAATCTGAATTGAAATATATGTTAAAACCCATTTATTTGGAAGAAAAACAACTTATTCAGTAGCAATATTTGTTGGGATTAGTTCCTTTTAATATAATAATTTTGCCATATAATTACTTTCAACTACCCATTTAATTATTACTAGTCAATAGCTGGAAGAAAATACGGAAATTACTATTTAATCCTCTCCTTTTTCCTTCATTCCCCAGAATTACTGTACCATCACAATGTTTTGTATGACAGTGTAAAAGGATTTGTTTTCTAATTGTCAGTTGTTTCACATGGAATTATGATTGTGTTACGTGTTTATCATTACTGTCAATTATTTTCATTAATGACTTTTGAGTCGAATCAGTGCATAACATCCATACCATGCTGCATTATCATCATCATCATCATCATCCCATCACCATATCTATTATTTTCAAAATTATTTCAATTAATTTATTCATCTGGTGGTGAATGATTTCAAACTGATGCTACATCATTTATTTAAGCAACAGTGTCATAGGATTTCATTTGCTTAAGCAACAGTGTCATAGGATTATATCAAGATTCTGCCACATGGTTTGACAGAGAAAAGTTGCATTACAACAATGTTTTGTGTACTGCATTGTATTTGTTATATTTTGTTTGTTTCTGTTTAAATTTATGTTTTGTTTATAAAGCGGATCTTCAATTTAACTTGTCTTTTTCTTTTCTATCCTTTCTCACACACCTCGTCAATTTTCTTCTCCTTTGCAAGAAACGACACACTTGTTCTTCACGAGTCTTTAGAATGCAAGAGAAAAGTCAGGCAGATGTCAGTGTAGAAGAAATTGCGTGAACTACTACT
Source organism: Periplaneta americana (assembly GCF_040183065.1). Classification (NCBI taxonomy): domain Eukaryota; kingdom Metazoa; phylum Arthropoda; class Insecta; order Blattodea; family Blattidae; genus Periplaneta; species Periplaneta americana. The sequence continues at coordinate 62,612,907 of NC_091124.1, read as the reverse complement.
ATTAGCAGACTTTTAAATATTAGATACAATCATATACAGAGTGTTTTAAAAGGAGGTTTAATATTTTAAGAGGAGATAGTTTTCACAGAGGCCCGCGCCGTGGCATCGCAGTCTAAGGCATCCCGCCTAGGACTCGCATTACGGAATGCGCGCTGGTTCGAGTCCTCATGAGGGAAGAAATTTTCTCATGAAATTTCGGCCAGTGTATGGGACTGGTGCCCACCCAGCATCGTGATGCACTTGGGAAGCTACAATAGGTAGCAAAATCCAATTGCGAATACCAGCTATAATGGCTGGGGGGATCATCGTGCTAACCACACGATACCTCTGCTTCAGCATGTGGGCGTGAAGCCAGCAGCCGGCTGGTTGGTCTAGGCCCTTCACGGGCTGTAGCGCCATGGATTATTATTTATTATTAGTTTTCACAGAGGAATTATTACAAAGTATCAAAATTATCGCAACAAAAAGGAGAATGAAATTTCCAATTGAGATTAAATTTCTTAAGCATGCAGAAGTTGTATTTTATTCAGAGATTCTCAAATTTGATTGATGAAGGTGACCATAGTCTTTAAGAGGAATTTGCAGCTTATCAATGCAACATTTTTCCTGAATGCAGTATTTGGATTTAGAACAGATGTAAATAGGACCAAACTGCAGATTTCAGAAATCAAACTGCTTAAGTAATGTTTGCAGTATTAAGTGTACCTCACATAGTAACTCTCCTACCAAAAATGTCTTCGGTGTTGTGAGGAAAAAAAATCGGACAATTAAGGCCTATATTAAGCACATCAATGCTGGAATCATTTCTGATCCAGAAGATCAAGATGACATAAGAAGTATGCTCCAAGAAAAAATTTGCAGAAAAGCAGCTAACAGATGAAAAACATGCCACAAAGTATTTTTTATCGCAGAAGTAACAGGTAAAGTGTAATTATATATAATATCCCTTACATCTGATTGCCAGAATCAGGGGGAAGGAGAGGATGCACATGTGCACTATGGAATTATTAACACCCACTTTAAAGGTTGACACCTCTGTATTCATAAAACAAGAAAAAAGTCTAATGAATATGGATCCTAAAACACATACCTTAAGAGATATATGCACAGTCTTGTTTTATCTTGCCTATTTCCATACTCATAATTAGGGGGCGGATGTTGATGACCTAAAAATCTACTTAAAATGATCATTAAAATGCCCTTAAACTAATGGAAAAATGACATAAAATTAAAAGAAAATGACATTTAAATATTTTTCACCATAGTCTCACCAGAACTTCTTAAAAATTAGTCACGTTGTTTCAATGACTGCCCTGCAAATCTCGGAGAGAGGAGGCAACTTCCTGGAATTTAGTTAAGATAAAGGAAAAGAACATGCAACAAAATGAAAGTTTTAAGAGATAACTAAAGATTTTAATGAGGATTTACAATGTGTTTTAATCAGGGGTGGTTCATGTCAGTGCCTTCATTCTCTGTCTCCTCCTCCCGTGCTTCACTTTTGTTACCAGATCTTCCAGATGAGGGTGTGTGAATGACAAAACAAATTGTGAGTGCAGCCTGCATTCTTGCAATCTTTGTGTTAAAAATACTGTCTACTACAGTAGATATCCCTTCCAAATCACGTCCTGTCCAGGACATGGAGAAAATGTTCCCCCTTCCAAACTTAAATTCTAAAGACACCCTCGTACCGACAAAAGAACAGTATCAGTCAAAGCCCTCACTTAAACTAAGCTGTTGTCAAACATTTTATATTACTTCCGTTGTGTGAAGTGAAGCCTTTAGTGGAATGAGGGATGGACTTTAGAGTCTGTTTCAAACTATAAAACTCAAACTTCACTGTTATTCACTTATTCAGTAGGTAATTACTACTGACCTATTTGCTTAAAAAATGATTTAACACACCTATCAGTAAAGATGAAAGTAAATGCATTCCAAATGATCTAAAAGTTCTTCAAAGTATTAAAAATGTCGAAAAAAATATAAAAATGACCTATTAGTTCAAAAACGTCAAAAAATGCAATATAAGAAGTTATGTTTTTACGTTGATATTTACATAGAAAGGATTTCTATACTAATAGGCATCGTCCTAATGTGAGAAATAAGAAGATGACTTTTCATCAACATCCGCCCCCTACTCATAATATGTCATCTTATCATACGACCTAATGGGTGCCCCAACCTCAGCACAGGATTCTTCATCATTAATTTATAATTTTTTTGCCCCAAGGCACGTCTTTCACTGCAAACCCAGCATTCTCCAATCTTTCCTATTTTTTGCCTTCCTCTTAGTCTCCTCATTATTCTTTCTTCATCCACTCTTTCTAGCATGGCTTCATTTCTTATTCTGTCTGTCCATTTCGCATGCTCCATTCTTCTCCAAATACACATTTCAAATGGTTCCAGACATTTCCCTTCTCTTCGTTGTAATATCCAGGTTTCTGCTCTATACAGTGCCACATTCCACATACAGCACTTTACTAGTCTTCTTTTTCCAGAAGTCTGCAGAAGATGCTCCTTTTCCTTCATCATAATCGGGAGAAAAAAACACAGAGGCGCAAATGGCTACATGTCAATGTGCATGGCACTAGCAAAAAAAAAAAACTGTAATATACGTAATACGAAAATGGAGCCACATTTAAGATTGTATTCTACTAAGGACACAACTAAATAAACACTATTATATATAAACGCACTGTCATCTACAGTTAACACTAGACACAAGTAATGAGACTCGCCATATGGTCAACATAATACAAGGTCACTAAGATGATACAGGAAGTAATACAAGACAAATGCTCCAAGTCCCATGTTTTGTAGCTAGAAACACTACCACTTGTTCTTCAATTCATATTCCATGGAATCTTTAACACTGTTATGGAATTATTTACTGTGGACTTAAGAGATCTCATAATAAACACAAAGAGTCAATAGTTAACAATAGGGCTAAGCTAAGAGACAAAATATCCCGATGCATATATTACTAACTGTAGTTCCCTGCCCTCAAGGTCGACAATGATAATAACAAAATGGAAAGTTGGAAGGGAGAAAAGCTAGAGGTACACAATATGATCTCATGTGTTTGCGAAGTGTATTGAGAATGATGCAATATCTATGTCAGCTCCAAGCCTATTGGCACTTGTCTAACTTCAAAACTCACTGTCCTACTGAAGGGACATAGAGAATTTTGCAAATATCAAAAAGAGAACGAAACATGGAACACAAGAGATGAGTGTCTTGCAAAAGCACAGCAGGAAGCATTCCTGTTGACTCGTCATATTTTTTATGAAAGATTACATTACAACATGATGTGTATGCTAGTTTAATACAAGAAATATGCAATTTAATGTTTACTACAACATAATTTGACCACGTCTGTTTTTAGGAGGTACTGACCTAATTTTTTTTTCCACACATTTTTAGCATGTTTGTTTGTTTTTTTTTTTTTTTTTGTTAGGCATTTTCACTTTTCAACTGTTGCCCTTAATGCTGTTTCCTCTCAATAGAGGGAGCACACACAGCCAGCTGTGATACTCTCGGACAGGCGAAATTTATATACTGAATAATTATTATTTGTGTTGTGTTACGCATCTTGTGTTGAGTGATTATTTAGTGTTTAGTGTGTTAAATAACATATTAATTAAGTTATATATACCGTTTCTTCTTCCGTTTATTGTTTTATAAATCTTGTGATAAAAGACACTGATTCCTAACAATTGCCTCACCAATCAAGAAATCCTTATGGAGGAAACAAATAATTATCCACAAGAAATAAACTATCAGACTCCAATTGAAGAAGATACTTCAGAATTAACTCTTCACAGAGGCCCACGAACGAAAACGTACACCTTAAAAAAAGGTATGTTACATAAAGTCAAGCAATCAAAAAAGTCTTCAGCTAAGAAAGAATTAATCAATCCAAACAGATCACTTGAAGTACGTAACTTACCAATATTTCAAAATACTTCACATTCGGTTACATCAACACCACAACCTGCACCACCAACTTCAGGAACATCAGGTATGAATCAAGATGATAAACTCAAGACACTACAATCTTCATATTCAAAAGAACTCATTTCGATTCCTACAAATAATTATTTTGACCCACTTTCCCAGCTAAATGGTGATACTGTAGAAAATATGGAAAATAACTATGTATTCTCGCACGATCCTTGTGGAAATGATGAATCTCAAAAAGAGGTGCTAGATACTACTCCTAAAGTAACAACTGCTAGATTTCCGCCAATCATTGTTCCTATACTTCCTAAATGTCCTAACTATTTTCAGTACCAGCGGGACCTGGAGAAAGAGTTAGGCTTTCCTATAAGAATAATATACAATCAATCACAAGGAACAAAGTTTCATGTTTCATCAGAAGAAGCTTTTAAGAAGCTTAAAAATTTATTTCAAGATAAGCATATTGGATTTTATACGTTTACTCCTAAATCACACAAGCCACTACAAGTCGTGATCAAGAAACTTCCAGTACAAGTAACTGCTCAACAAATACAAGAAGAGTTACTAATGTTAGATTTTCCCGTTATCGGTGTTCGACAGCTCACTACTACTCGACAGACAACAGGTATTGTTGAAAAATTTAACTTACCAGTATGGGTTGTGTCCTTAAAAAATAATGAAGTTGGGCGAACAGTTTATGATCTTAAATATATATGTCACCAATCAATATTAATTGAAACTTACAACCCAAAATCAAAAACATATCAATGCTACAATTGCCAGCTCTATGGCCATACGTCTTCAGGCTATCGCCTACCTACTAAATGTGTAAAATGTGGTAACAATCATAGACTTGAAGACTGTCCAGTGAAAGGACCATCAGTCGCACCTACTTGCGCAAATTGCGGTGAATCACACACTGCTAATTACCGACAATGTAGCATAGTTCTTCAACATCGAAATGTACTGCAACAAAAACAAGTTCTGAAAGAACAGAGACTAAGAAATAGAGAAATAGGTTATACTTTTAATCAACATGATTTCCCAAGCTTGCCAAAAGTTACATCTAATCCAGCTTGGACGAAAACGAATTCCAACACAGAGACTACTACAAACACACTCATGGGGGATATTAAAGAACTCTGTACTATTCTTCAAAGCATAGGCTTTACCAAGATTATTAATCAAATTAAACAAACTACATTAAAATTGCAACAGGCATCAGATACATTCTCTAAACTATTCATAATATTTGAAGCAATTACAACAATACTGACTCCAGAAACAAATGTTCCTTAAACCAACACAAATTAAAAACCTTCGTATAATTAATTTCAATGCTAATGACATTAAACTTCAATATCTCTTACTTGAACACAGTATCGACATTGCTCTCATCACAGAAACCCATTTGGAACCCACTGATCGTTTCACATTACATAACTACGATATCATTCACTCTGACAGGCCTTACAGACGTGGAGGAGGTACTGCTATAATCATCAAGCGAAATATATCCTATGCTCCAGACCAAATAATTGGCTTAACGTGTGCTGAAATCACAGCTATAACACTCCTTCTCGATAAAAAAGAAGTAATGATTGCATCCCTATATATTCCTCCTAATTCAAATCTCTCTCCAAATGAACTTGATAAAATCATCAGTCCACACCCCAGATTTATCATTGGTGGTGATCTAAATGCCAAACATACATCCTGGCACTCAAGATTAATAAATCCAAAAGGACGCGTGCTCCTCAAACATGCAGAAGAACACAATTACTACATTCTCGCCCCAATATTTCCAACTTATTACCCATATCAAAAAGATAAACTACCTGATGTCCTAGATATATTTCTTCTCAAAACATATGGGATGCCCCCCCCCCCCATCACTGAACCACTAAACACTCTTAATTCAGATCACCTACCTGTTCTTATACTTATTAATACAGCTAATTCTTTTTCTTGTCAAAAACCACGTAAGAAGTATTATACTGATTGGAACTTGTTTGAAAATACCTTAACACAAACTCTCCCAGGAAATCCAAATTTAGTCACTAAAGACGATATAGAATCCGGTATACAGATCCTTACTGATACTATCCATGACGCTTATAGAAATTCTTCCAGTTGCATAGAAGATCATGACCTCGACTTGCAAGAAAATAATGAACTTCTCTTCCTTATCAAAGCAAAACATAAAGCAAGAAAGAATTGGCATGAAACTGGTAACCCACAAGCTAAACGATGCTATAATCGACTTAACAAAGCTCTCCAAAGAAAAATAAAATCTCACCGAATACAAGAGTTTGAATCTGCAGTTGAAAAGATTACAGAAAAACCAGAACAATTTTGGTCCTTAAGTAAGAAACTACAAGGCACATCAAAGAAAATTTCAAATACAGCAATAGTTGACAACAATGGAGTGAGATATTACAAACCAATTGATAAAGCAAATGTCATTGCAACTTCCTTAGAACAGAGATTCTGGCCAAACAACACTCCAATAAATATACAATTCGTCCATAATATAGAATCTCAAATACAAAATTTGCTAAGTCTTCCCGTCAAACATGATATAGCTCAAACTTCGTCCACAGAAGTAAAAACTATAATCTTCGAAAGTAAACAAAAGAAATCACCTGGACCAGATAAAATCACAACTGAAATGTTAACTCACCTTCCGCAATTGGCCCTTACACATCTTACAAAAATTTATAATGCATGCTTGCAACATAAATATTTCCCTAGATCCTGGAAACATGCTCATATTGTTACATTTCCTAAACCGAAAAAGAACCCAACAGTTCCTAATAACAGACGGCCTATTAGTCTGCTAAGTATTCCCAGAAAAATTTTAGAAAAAATCATTGCAAGACGTCTACTTCCTCTTCTTCAGACACCATCAAGAACTCATCACCAACAGTTCGGTTTTAAGAAACATCACTCCACAGCTCATCAGTTAAAAAGAATCACTACTCACATCAAAGATCATTTTCACACAGATCAGCATACAATGACAGTTTTTCTCGACATCGCTCAAGCTTTTGATACAGTCTGGCACTCTGGTCTTCTCCATAAACTACAAGTACTCACCATAGACGACGGACTTGTACATATAATTCACAGTTTTCTTTCAGATCGAACCTTTCAAGTTAAAATGGAAAATGAACTTTCAGCAGTTCAAAATGTTCACTCAGGAGTTCCACAAGGTTCCATAATTGCACCACATCTCTATTCTGTCTATGTTCATGACATGCCACGCTCTGCTAATTGTAAATTAGGATTATATGCAGACGATACTGTGTATTACACAAGTGACTTCAACATCAACAATGCCCACATCAAGTTACAAACACAACTCAATGCTCTAGAAACGTGGCTTACAAATTGGAGAGTAAAAGTAAATATTGAAAAAAACACAAGCTACCATAGGAAACCTAAAAAACCAGATTGCCTTCGTCTCTTCTCAGAAAACATTGACTACAAGAATGAAGTTAAATATCTAGGAGTGATTCTCGACAAACGTCTGCGCTACAGTGAACATGTAGAATATGCAAGAAACAAAGCTCTGGCCAGATTTATTCACTTATACCCACTGATTAGATCTCCGTATCTTAACCTTCCCCTCAAAGTAAGGCTTTATACATCGGTCATAAGACCAGTGATGACATATGGTTGTGAAGTTTGGAATTCCGCCCATCCAAGAATCATCAGAAGACTACATGCAATCCAATGATCAGTCTGCTTAAAAGTCACTGGTACTGACTATACCACATCAAATGCACAGCTCCAAGAGATGTTAGAGATTGAATCATTTTATGATTTCATCAAAAGAATTTCAAATAACTTTTCTCGAAAGTTGCTGTAGCATCCTAACCCTCTCATTCGAGCTCTGGCAACCTGAAGCAAAATTTGATTAATTAAATGCCTTCAAGAAAAGGATAACTAAGTTGGAACGAAAAATCATTTTAATATCTTCTTATATTACTTTAAAGTAAAAGCCTTATTTATATATAAGGCTGAAACTTACGTACAAATCAACATCACGACAATAAAAAAAATAAAAAATAAAAAAATTCTCGGACAGATGACTGACCTGATGTCGACGGTGAGAAGATGACATACGAAATTATGTTATGAAGGACTGTAGAATTGATTAATTTTTATTTTTGTTTGATTTAATTTTTCATTAGAATTTTCATTTTAGTTGTTTTTCAACACTGGATATAATCATTAACTTATTCTCTTCCACAATTAGATAATCAAAAATGCAATAGGCCTACATATAACCTAAATTAAAAGTTAAACAAACAAGTAGTAAAAGTAATTCGGAAATAGCAGTGCAATGGCTTCAACACACTGCCAGAATGAATGTTGATCATATACAAAAAATTATTATAAATTATAAACCTAAAGTAATGAGATCGTGGCAGACATCAAACAAGATGGTGGAAAAGGAAAATTTGAATTTTATGAAACACGATTATGTTGTAATGCTAAACTCTCTTCCGGTAACAATAATTACATAATTTTAACCAGCCACCTTAAATAAGTTCTGGGTTGCCTATTTAATCTCTGTGAAAGGGACCAATATTTAATCCCTGTAAACGAGATGAACAATGGACCAAATTAATAGATGTAAGTGCTCAAGACGAACTTGGTCTCCCAGGAAAAGAAGAATGAGAGGAAAAAAAAAAGAATGACGACTTTGAAAACTCAGGGTGTGGCAGTGTTGGGGACATGACTGTGGGTTTTATGTAAATACATCTAGCTTAAATCGGCAGATCTAGACAAGATCTTTTGTTTGGCACCAAAATTAGCGTGCTAGCACAATAGAAATTTTCGCCCACACCCAAAATAGCTGCCAGTCATCACAGGTTCCCCTCCACATCTCGCACATGAGCAGTACAATTCAATGTCATGTTCACATCGTAGTCATATACCCAATCGAATGATACCACATTTATTTCAATCATGTTATTAGTCATGAAGTTATAGTGTCGGGATGGATCATCCTGCAAATGTCACATCACCGTTTCTATCATGGTACCCCACGTGTCAGTCTGTTGAGCCTTAGTGATGACCTAACTTGTAGGAAATGTGGAATGGAGGTTAATTCATCACCTCATATTTTGCTGGATTGTCCAGGTCTAAGCCAAATCAGGCATCATTATCTCGGGAAACCTATATTGTCTACTGAGGAATTTCAGGAAATTAAACCCACTAGTATCACATGGCTGGTGTCACATTGTGGTCTTCTGGGTTAATTTCCAGCTCATGAGTGCACAATGGCCTATTTCTGCCTAAGTGCTGTAGTTGAAATACAACCTTAAATCAGAAGAAGAAAACGAAGATGTTTCAGTCTGATTATAAAGATGTATTCACGTAAAAAATGACGTCCTGTTGACTTACAATAAGCTATCACAACCAAATTTCTTAAACACCCACAAATGGTTCAAAAAGTTGTTGGGAAAAACTAGAGACAAAGACAATATATTGTTTAGGAGCCAACTTTCGTGATGCAATAAAAATTTTGGGTGAATCAACCATACAAAGTCTGTACCATTACAAATCTCTGCAAGTTTTAACTAAGCCATCCTTCATGGTCGAACTGTTCCATGCTTGTCATTAAATCCAAGACTCACCAAGAAGAATGGATTTTTTACGATAAAATATCTTGGCACAGTTTCCTTTGGAAGAGAAATAAAGTTAAAAGGTTTACAGAATAAAATTATGGCACATAAATGAATCCTGTCTCTTAATGAGAGACCTTCAGACGAAATTTACTCGCCATTTCTCGTCCATTTAAATTCAACTCTGTTAGTCATCATTCTAGCCATTCCTCCATACTGCCAGAATAAGTCCAGAATGTCTAATTGAGCATGTACAGTCGAACCTCTTGACGCATCTCTCGTGAATTTTTTTTAATAGGTTATTTTACGACGCTTTATCAACATCTTAGATTATTCAGTGTCTGAATGAGATGAAAGTGATAATGCCGGTGAAATGAGTTCAGAGTCCAGCACCGAAAGTTACCCAGCATTTGCTCATATTGGGTTGAGGGAAAATCTCAACCAGGTAACTTGCCCCGACCGGGAATTGAACCCAGGCCACCCGGTTTCGTGGCTAGACACGCTAACCGTTACTCTACAGATGTGGACTCTCTCTCGTGAAATGCACACCACTAGTAACAGATAAATTTCAGAACAGGTATACAGAGTACTATATTAAACCTTCTCCCTAAAGCAGATATTCTCCAAGATGAACATGGGTTTTGTCTTTCCTCTCTTTGCAAAATTTAACTCTCATTATGGATGAGTTCATATTGCCAAGATGTCTCAATTTAATTCATATCAAGTTGAGTAGCCTATACAAAATGTTTGAAGTGAAAGATAGTTTACTGCACTCTATCCTAAGTATTTACACTCCCTTAGAGGGTAGGAACAAATTGCATATACAAAATAAAGAATTTTAACTGCAAATCAAGATGTTGGAAAAGTAGAAGACATGCTTCAGTTTGAAACATTTACGAGGGTCAGTCATAAAGTAATGTCTCCTATTTTTTTCTCCTTTAATAAGTTGGTAATGTGAAAGAGAAAACACCTTGGCTGATGAAAATCAAAGGGCCAGCCAGTGACTGCAGTGATTCTGCACAACATCCAGCGAGTCAACGAGATCATCTGTGAAGACCACCAGGTAACAACAGAAGAATTGTGTTACATGCTCTCCATTGGTAAAGGCAATGTGATGGCCATTATTGGTAAACTGGGCTACTCTAAAGTTTGTGCATGCTGTACCAAAAATGTTGACAGATCAGAATAAAGAAACAAGAAAAAATAGCCTAAGCTTTGTTGCAGCGCTTCAGCGTGGATGGGGAGGAGTTCTTGGCGAAAACTGTGACTGGAGATGAGACTTGGGTTCATTTTTTTGAACCTGAGTCTAAGAGTCTGTCGATGGAATGGCATCACACAACTTCACCAAAAGAAGAAAAAATTTAAACTGTGCGATCTGCAGGGAAAGTTATGGCGACAGTCTTTTGGGATGCAGATGCTGTGATTCTGATTGATTTTTTAGGGCACACAATAAATTTTGTCCAATATGTCGAAACCCTCAATAAGGTTAAAGCACAGCTATGGCAGATATTCTTCTTTTGCACAGCAATGCAAGACCACACACCAGTCTATACACCACTGGCGAGATTGCGAAAATTAAATTGGTTGGAAAGTCTTGCATCAATCACCATACAGCCCTGTCCTAGTACCATCAGACTTCCATCTCTTTGGTCCACTAAAGTAAACTCATTGTGGGCATGACTTTGAAGATGAGGAGGCCCTGAAAAATTCCGTGCACCAATGGCTGAGGAAGAAGGGCCGTGATTTTTACCGCACTAGAATACATGCTCTTGTTTCAAGATGGGCAAAAACTGTGGAAAAAGGCGGAGATTATACTGAAAAGTGACAAATTAATCGTTAATGTTGTGGCCATTATGCTATGTAAATTTAATTTAACTTTCTTGTAAATTAAAAGAGAAAAAAATAAGAGGCATTATTTTCTCACCAACCCTCGTAACAATAGATGTTTGTGTTCACTCTACATTTTCATTTAATCTGTGTTTCATTATGTCATGAAAGGACTTGACTTTTAAAACCTGTGTTAGAGTATTCAAAATGAGAGAAATGTGATGCATGGAAAATAGCTAAATAATTTAAAATGCAAATGCTGGCAATTTACAGCAAAAGATAAAGGGAAAATTAAAGCCATTGAAATGTATTACTTGCAACGGTCATGCAGAATTTCATGGTTTGAACACGTACGAAGCAAAAAGATAAGACAACTGGTTAATAGAGAAAGTACAGTGATTGACCACAGTGAACAACAACAGTTGATATGGTACAGTCATGTGATGAGAATGAGGGAAGAACGATGGCCAAAAAGAGTTCTTCAATCACACTACCATATAGAAGAGGGGTCGGCCTGGTTGGCAGAGTTGGTATAGTGCTGACCTTCTATGCCCGAGATGGCAGGTTCGATCCCGGGCCAGGTTGATGACATTTAAGTGTGCTTAAATGCGACAGGTTCATGTCAGTAGATTTACTGGCATGTAAAAGAACTCCTGCGGGACAAAATTCCGGCACACCGGCAACGCTGATATAACTTCGGCAGTTGCGAGCGTCGTTAAATAAAACGTAACATTTAACATTTATAGAAGAGGGAGAGAAAGGCTCAGAACATCATGGAAAGCTGGAATTAAGGATGCTATGAACACCAGAGATGTAGGCTCTGAAGACTGGGAAGATAAGAACGAGTGGCAGTTGAAATGTGCGATACGGCAAAGGCTGTAGGACCCCCACTATTATTATATATATTAAATGCAAAAAACTCAGGCTTTGGGTATTTTAAAAGGAAAAGATGGTTTGACAAACGTGTGTATTTAGAATGTAGTGACCAAAAATTCCTTAAAGGGGATTATTCCTGTGTTCGTCCATGGTCTGGAATTTAGGTTAAGTTTAGATTTAAGACCTCTCCTGGCACCACATTATCATAATCATCCTATCATATCATCGGGGTAATGTAACTCCGCCTTCCAGGCGCCCCAACCTCAGAAGTGAGTTACAACTAAGTCAATGCCAGGAGAGAAGACCTGAAATGTCGAAAAGACAACCTGGTGGCATTGAATTAATACAATTCCGATTTTTTCAAATATCCAGAAATGCATATAGAGTGTTAGTTGGGAGGCGGAGGGCAAAAGACCTTTGGGGAGGCCGAGACGTAGATGGGAAGATAATATTAAAATGGATTTGAGGGAGATAGGATATGATGGTAGAGACTGGATTAATCTTGCTCAGGATAGGGACCAATGGCGGGCTTATGTGAGGGTGGCAATGAACCTCCGGGTTCCTTAAAAGCCAGTAAGTAAGTAAGTTACGAAAATTGTAAAAGTAGACAAATTTGTATTTAAGTGGTACCTAACAGTGTGCAGCAAAAAATTCTAGTGTCAAGATTCCATTACACAGATTTAGAAGAGGTAACAAAAATAAGTTTTACTTATTTCAAAGCCTCTAATATACTGCTGGAAAAATTCACAATAGAATATTTCCAACACTATCTATGGTGAATCAGCAGGCATAAAAATGGAGACAATAAACAAACACGTTAATAAATTGCCAACGAACACTGTAGATCAGTGGTTTTTGAATGTATGACCTACTTCTGGACGAGACTTTTGTTTGCGACCTTCATTATCCCACCGATACTTAACCCCATTCAAAAAATAAAAATTCCTGTGAAATCGAAAACTATGATAATTTTACAAGTACCTGTAAGATGAGAAATCAGAATACGCAGACCTGTTTTCCAATTATCTTTGGTTTCTTAGACTTGTCTTCCCTGTTGACATATTTTTCGAACATTCAAATGCTTTGAATATCATTAGTAGTTTGAGGTCAAAATATTAACATAACAGCCAGTGATAAAATCGATGGATTTAGACCTACAACACAATTTGATTTCTGGTTGACATCATTTGACATAAAGAAATTTGATTCATTCCAGTATATTAAAGAACTCAAGTAAAAGTTAGCTACATACCGTATGATGTGACAAATGCTGAGTTTCTTTTTGTGGGCATTCAATTAAGTTAGCACAATTTTAAAGAATAGCTTTTTGAGTATTTTCTGGTAGGAACTCCAAACAATAAAATTACGACAGTCACAGATGAATACTGAATCTATATTTAGACAGTTGCATTCAAATGGATGAAATACCAAAGAATATTACGAGAAGATTCACTGAAATATGTGGCCTACTGGTGTAATGTTCAAGCTATACTTTTTTACAGAGCATAATTTAGAAAGCTCGGCAACTGACTTTTGTCAATGTGACTTGGGTTTGATTGCAAACAAAGCACTGTAAGATTCAATTTTCCGTTATTGCTGAATGATATTGTCAGTTCTGCTGTAAAATTAATATTAAATACTGTAATGAATATTATGGTAAATGAAATACTTACCTCTCTCATGCCATGGGAGTGAAGAACAGCCGATAGTAGTTTGGTCTCTGCTTGAATTGTTTTGTACGTCATGTGAAGCTCATTTGCAGGAGGATCCATAGGAGGATCCGAAAGAGCACTGCATCGAAACCTTAAAACTGTATTTCTCGATCCAAGTAGCCCTCCAATCATCCAAGAATCATCATCAGTAGAGTTTGAACTACTGCCACTATGAAACAATATGAAATTAAATTAATATAATGAGGCAAAGTTAAAAAGAGATACAATATACTATAACTATAGTATAATTACGGGATAAAATCAGAATAAAACAGAATAGTTTAAATGCTTGAAGATAACTTGGAACAATACTTTTCTATTTACAAAAATACAAGAAACACGATGGAAAAAAAAAAATTACAAATCAAGATTTCAATTAATGGTTATTCTCGGATCAAGTTGCCAATTGTACACTCATGCAGAGGTGCTACAATCTTGCAACTGCTGCTTCTTTGCTTTGCTTGTGGGCATATTGATAATACTACCATTTAGCAGTGATAGCTTCTAGTACCTTATTCAAAGTTGTAGGTCGCTACTTCAATTTGTAACTTAACTGACTCTCCCTGATTCGTAATTCAGTCATTCATTTACAGTTTTCTGCCCCCCCCCCTCAGGTCTTTCACTGCAAAATCAACATTTTCAAATCTTTCCTATTTTCTGCCTTCCTCTTAGTCTCCGCATATCATCCATATATTTTAATGTCGTCTATCATCAGACATCATCTTCTGCCACGAAATTTTCTCCCATTCACCATTCCTTCCAGAGCATCATTCAGTAGGCAGTTTCTTCTCAGCCAGTGACCCAGCCAATTCCCTTTTCTCCTCTAAATCAGTCTCACCCACTCTTTCCAACACAGCTTCATTTCTTATTCTGTCTGTCCATTTCACATTTCCATTCTTATTCATATTCACATTTCAAATGCTTCTAGTCATTTCTCTTCACTTCGTCGTAATGTCCATGTTTCTGCCTCATAGAGTGCCACACTCCACACAAAGAACTTCACAAGTGGAGGTGGGACGTAATAGTGAATAGAAGATGGAGATGGTGGTGTAAGTCAAAGTGGTGAAGAATATTAGTAAACAATGCGTGAGAAACAATAACCTTTTCTAAATGTAACCACCTAATTAAACAGCACATGAAAAAAAAGTGTCTTTTATGTAATATTCTGTCGATATTCAATAAATATTTATCTCCACTGTAACAGATCAACCTAGTTTATTTCTGCAGCAATCACACAACATAAGTATAAAACAGAAAACACACCAGGCCTTTTTTATTTTAAAAATATGTAAATAGTATCAGAAAATGAACATCATGATTTTACTACTATTAGATTACTAAGTTAGATGCCATCCCAAAACAGACAAGATCAAATCATTAGAATTCAGATGTAGTCAACATATAGAAACCCATGAGGGTAGCTATCCTTACTTCAGGGTTGCCATAAGACACAGTAATATTATAACCAATATTATAAAAAAAACATTAATATAATTTATAGTTTGAAAAATATACAAGGTGGAAGTGAAATAATCCTGCAGATTTTCAGAGCAAATAGTTCATGCTATACGTAACAAAAAAAGTGTAACACCATATTGATGGAAAGTCCATAGTTTTCTCACGAAAAAATGTTTTTTCTCAAATGTTTAACACCCTCTTATTCGGTAACTACTGCGAGTAGGATCATGATTTTTGTCCATATCGATAGAAAATCTAATAAAGAATTGTTTATCTCTATGGCATATTTCAATAGCATGGACGATTTTCATATAAGTTTAACTTTAAAACCACTAATTTGAAGCCAATGACTGACGTGACCAGATTGCAACATAGTAACCAAAAAGGGAGATGGGAGGTAGTTCACCAAGGTGGACAGACCTGAGTCTGTTGACCACTTACATATGTATTACGAGAAGAAACAGCAGTATGTTAGCGGCGATGTTGTCAGACTGCTGAAACTTTCAACTCAATTAAATTTCTAATTAACCGTGAATTTAATCACAACACGTAATATACTGTAAGTTAGACTTCTTTCTATTCATTTAAATGTACTCTTTCGTCCCTTTCAATCTGTACAATTATTTCCCTTCCACCCTGTGTATGTGTATTAATTTTTTCCGTCCTTCCTTCTCTGACATGCAGCTATAATCTTGGGTAAGCTTCTTTTTTATTCAATTTTTTTTAATTAAATGACACATGAAAGTTATTAATTTACAAATTAGCAATAAATATATTAGGGTACAATAAGAACTGAGAACTTGACTATTGTTGTTGAACTCCACACTTGTATTCACACTTCATTACTGTCAACATACCAACTTACTTTTCAGACTTCTTTTTCGTTTGATGAACTAATGGAAGGTCTTTGAGTTTCAGGTCTCGAACTTTTTCTGTTGAGCTTATAATCTTACTCAGAATCCCATCATCACTATCACTGTCCTTCTGAAGTTCAGCTTCTTCTTCAACCGAATGAGATCTTCTCAGCATGGAGGTGTCCATAATTTCTGAACTAGAAAATAAATTACACTTACTTAATTTGAGTTTCATCTCTTGTATGTGCCTACTACGAAAGCTAAAAGAACACATTAAATATTACGTACACTTATTATAAGCAATACAAAATTAAATAGCTTAACGGATCTCTATTAATTTGTAGATAAGTAACACAAATAATTCAAAATTAAAAAACAGATCTCTATTCATTTGTAGATAAGTAGGTAGGGAGACAGGCACATAGTCTGGCAGACAAAGAGCACATTGATAACTTCAAACTATTTTCCCTATGCAACGAGAAATGGAGAACCATCACTGCAATATTTTCCTTCGCTTAAAAATAAACTTTATTCACTAAAATCTAAATGTCTTAAAGGCATTAATTTAATTCTGTTCTATTAAAACTATATTCCTATTTCAGTACATTATCAATAAATTTTTCTTGACTGCAAAGTAAGTCTCCAGTAACAAATCCCTAATGTCTTATTCTCATCGATTTCTTCAAATTCTAAATAAAACCAAGTTGCTCACAAACACCGAATTTGGAGAATTTCGGATCCTCCCAATTTATGTGAACGAGTTTTTAACATTACAATTACTCCACAATAGGAATGGACAATTTCATGTAAAATACACTGTAGGCTAATTGCGGCAAAACTTTTTTAACAGTCAGATTTAGCAACCATCTTCCTTTCTAAAGGTAAAATTTTCCTGGAATAGCTTTCAACACTCAGAATGCCTCTGTTCCACCTCTCTTCAAAACTAATCTTTCTAGTTTCCTTCTATTTCTCGAAAACTACATTTTTCATTGATTTTAGGAATTGACATTTTTTCGCAAAGCACTGTATAAGTGCATTTGACCTTACACTATTGACATGCAAGTCATATTCACAAAGTGTCTTAAAGTGGCATTGGGAACCTGATTTTCTGTAATGATTAAGTTAATGACATAATCTTACACAGCAACTGCTCGTACCATACCGGTACCTAATTTTTCCCCCAGAGTTTTTAAGACCGTAAGTGTATGTTTCAAATTAACTCTTCCACAACAAAACACTTTTCATACAGTAGGCCTACATTTAGTGTTGAGATCATAGTTTATGTAACATTGCACTCACAACATTCAGTAAGACGAAGAAAAGCATTCTGAGTTTGAAAAATCGTGTGAAAATTATTCAGAAAAGTGAAAAGAGACTGTCAGAAGAAAAACTTTCGTAATATTCAATTCTGCAAAACTGAAATCAATTCAATGTTGAAGTCTAAGGAACAAATTCCTAGAAAGTGGTAAGAAAATAAAAATCAACAAATAGAGAGAAAACCGCAGAAAAATAATTTCGGCTTGTTACTAGAATGGTTCATAAATGTACAATTTGAAGAAAAATCCTTGGAAATGGTTGAATGGAGAAAGAAAATGGGTCAGAAATTACTGCAAAGATTATTGTAGACTTCTTTTGCAGCAGTGGATGGATAGATCAATTATGAACACTCTACAATACCATCTTATGTAAATACAACTTCAATTAATGGATACAAAGAATTTTTTAGTAGTTGCTACTTTAACAATGCTTTGATTGAAAGGTTATCTAGTATGGATGGTGTTGATAATAGCGAGATGGTATACAGTGACATGAATACGTGAATTTTTTATGTGATTACCTAATATTCGCTTTTTTTCCTATGGTATAGATGGGGCCGAAATGATATCACTTCAGCGTCTAGCATTGTTCTTTGTTAATGCCCTTGCATTGGCAATGCTTTTTAAGTCAGAACAGCTCTGTGTTGCCATCTCGATGGCTGAGAACCAGACTGTTCTAAGTCCAACTTTTTATAAGAAAGAAATCATGTATTTCATTGTGTTCTAGTTTTTTATGAATCAAACAAAATTGTAAATATTCCTCTCCATAAGGTTGCTATGAAGCTATTTCAAATTTTTTCATGAAGCTTTGAATGTCAGGAGCTTAAAATAGCTCTCCTGAAAAAAAAAAAATAGTAAAATGGACTTGGAACAGTCCGGTTCTGGGCCATCAATCTGTTGATTCAGCCTGCATATCTTAAGATTCCGTGGAGTCTAAACCTCCTCACTGATGCCATCTGTAAAACAGTCACAATAGCCCACTACATCACACCACACCATCTTGGATGAATACTATTGAAATGATGACAATGAATACTGAAATGCAGAGTGACAGTGAAATGTTGGAAGAAAAAGGGAGAATTCCCTCCAAAAAAAACCTCAGGAACCTTGATTTTGTCGACCATAAATATGACTCAGTCATTACCAGGATTCGAACCCGGGTCTGCAGCCATTTTAAGTAAGTACTCTGCAACTGAGCTACCAAGATGGCTGGCAATACCCTTACAGTTGGAAAAAAGCTTCTAAAAAACCAAATAGGTAATCAGCCCAAGAGGAAATGGAATCCACTCCCAAGCACAGCCTCGGTTCAATACACAAAAGCACTACCACCTGAGCTATGTTAGTGGTCCTACAAAGAAATTACCGGTATCTTTCAAAATGTACTATAAACCGTTGAACTTTCAGCTGAATTTAATACCGGCAATTCTTTTTTAACTCAGGTGAGATCTCACTATACAGGGTCCTTTGGGTGGATGCATACCGACATTTTGCTGAGAGTAGTATCGTAGTGTCACTTTGGATTTTCCTGTCATAACTTTAGAGGAGTGAAATACCAAGTTGAAGTGACAACAGGTATTTTCTTAAGATTTAGAGCTTTTTTTTATGTATCATAATATATACATAGCTGCTTTAAAAAGAATATCTATATGCTTTAATACTTCCCCACCCTATTATCATATGTTCATATGTTTTGTACTGCAAAGTATAGGGTATTTCAAAAGTCAGTTCAAACATTAAACCGCTATAAATATTATAATATTTGAGATAGAGGAAAAATAAAAACATCACAGTGTTGGGCAAACAACGGGATTTACAAAACATTGGGAAGATGTCTTCCATTTCTTGTTCAACGTACAACATTCTGTCTGCGACACCATGCACAGCATTTTGCAGATAATGTCTTGGAATATTGGCAATTTCTTGCGAGATGGCATCTTTCAGTTGCAGTAGGGTTGTTGGATGTGTCAGAAAAACTCGTTCTTTAAGGTAATCCCACAACCAAAAGTCGGCCGAATTGAAATCTGGAGATCGGGGAGGCCTCATTGTTAACATGACCACAATGAAGTGTTGATGATAAAGTCAATCTATCTCTCAAGTGTTAACAGAGAAGATGGAGAAACATCCATCAAAACGTAGTCACCCATACAGATTCACAGTCCTGCTTTTAGAATTTAATTTTAACATGGATAAGGAATGGGAAGTAAATTTTGCTTGCAGCCTTCTCATTAAGAGACAGGTTTCTTTTCACGTAATTTTATCTCCCTTATAAATCTATCATCTCCAGCTTAACTTAAACCAGGGAATCTAGGATCCAGTCACTACCAGATTAGGACTGAGAGAGGAAATATTAAAAGACACAATATGGCCAGAATTCATGCAATAAGATTTTAATTTTCATTCCCCTTCATAACTTATTAACACAACTGAACTGTCTTCACTACGGTACCAATAAGGAACCAAAAGTTTAAAAGCTGCCAAAATACATTCCCTTGTCAAATGAGTAGGCCTACAAGTACATTTAAGCTTGAGTCTGTAGAATTTATTCCTGTATAACATCAATATTAACTTAAAAAGAAATAGCCTATTAAAATTAGTACCGGTATGCTTACAGCACGAATCATGAAACACGTTTTCATATGATGATGAATGTTGTCACATTCATTCCATTCCGCAACAGTAGACAACATGTGTCACTAGTTCTTGATATTGGAAGGATTTGAAATTGTCATGAAAATCTAAGCTTCATTAAATTATTTCGGTTAAACTAGCGCTGTTTCCTAGTTCCCTTCCTACGAAAGTTATTTCTTTTGATTTTAAAAGACACGAAGAGTAAGTAGGTCCTAAACACCACAATTTTCTTAATAGCTCAAAAGTAGCCTACTGAAAAAAGAAAAATAGGCAACTTACATATTTAACACACATTTCGGGCTTAATACGATGAAGGCCTGCTATATTTTACCCATTAATTTTTAAGAACATAAAAAAAATCATAATTTTCCTAATGATCCAAATGTAAATTTGCAAAGAAAAAGTAAGTGGCTTATGTATGATATAATCTGCTCATTGCTGTAAACTTACTAATTTACTGTGATCTATTATTAACTAAATTTATTATCATACCTCACTTAATTCGGGCTCAAATAGGCCTATTATAAAATACCTTGCATATATAAAGGTAAGTTTAATAGTCCTCTTTCCTTCACAGCAACAGATTTTTCTATACACCAAAATTGGGTACTAATTTTATTATTTGTCATATATCTCTGACAATATAAAATAATATTCTCCAATTCAGCAATGGTAAATAATCGTAAACATAGTCAAACTTTCAATCAAATTGAATCACTCACTAAACCTCAGGTGATTAGCTGTCACGAAAATACCTGCGAGAAACGTTTATTCATAATAATATAGCCTATATTATTATATTATAAGCATACCAATTCGTTTATGTCTTGTTTGTGTTTATGACGTTTATATTTTCGCTTTACATGCATTAAAAGCAATTCATAGTTACTTCTAATGTATAATATGATATCCAACACTACAAGCTGCAATGCTGTATAAGACTATGACAACTGCATAACATGTATGGTAGGTCTTTAATTATACTAAGCAAAAATGTCATTCGTACGTACTTGATTGTTTATTACATTAATCAATCTCCATTCACGCCTTCTTACTGGTGATTATACGCACTATTTACAACTTTAAAAACATTTTTCACAACAGTAGGCGACCCATTCCACTACGCTAACCACTCGCATCCACTGTCCACACGGTTCCCACTGTTCCCATTCGAACCATTCGATCCGATTCGACATCATTCGACACCTCAGATTACACACCGCCATTGCCTCTTAGATATCCAAGGCCTGAACAAACGCTCTAGATTTCACGCTGCTTCTTCTTCTTCTTCTTCTTCTTCTTCTTCTTCTTTTTCTTCTTGAGTGCCGACCCTTTTATATACTATGAAAACTGATTAAAATAGGCCTACCTGTCATTTGTGCATATCACGTCTGTTGCTCATGCTCGTCTTTCATTCTGGTGGCCCGGGTTCGATCTCCAGCCAAGTCATAATGAAATCTGTAATGGACAAAGAACCTGTGACGGATCCTTGCACTTGAACCACTGTACGACCTATATATGCTGTGATTGTCCAATTCCAACAGGTGACCTGGATGACATTCATGAGTCTGATCCTGACATGTGGGCCATCCTGACTCAGTCCCGAGAAACCATATTCAGACAAGTAACCACAGGACCTGGAGCTCCACGTCCTTTCTACATCAGCATTGGTTTGTACATAATCACTTGTCAAGCTGTTCTTTCTTTGTTCATTCCATGGACATGTTCTGTAATCCGTAGCCACCAGATAGCAGCATATGTATGCTAGACAGTAGGCTGTATGGCATCTGTGGCCCATGGTCAGTCAGTGACAGCCAGTGCAAGACAGCAGGTGTGCTGTATACAAGGACAGCGTGCAGTTGTGCGGTTTTTATGGACCAATGGACTGTCTACAGAAGTGCATCGCGAAATGCGTCCCATGTATGATAAGAATTGTCTATCACAGAAAGCTGTGTATCCCGCCTCTGCATCCAAAAAAAAGTTCAAGACGATTCCATCAGCCTACAAGACTGTGTTTTGGGACACGCAAGACATGATACTGCTGAAATTTCAGCCTCATGGTCAGACTATGAATGCCCCGTCATACTGCACCACTTTGCGAGAACTGTGACAGGTCATTCGTCACAAATGATCTGGACTCCTGACAGCGGGCATGATTCTTCTGCATGACAATGCCCACCTGCACACAGCCAGACAAACTCAGGAGCTGTTGCGAACATTTCACTGGGAACACTTTGAACATCCACTGTACAGTTCTGACTTAACCGCAGTGATTTTCATCTGTTTAGGTCCCTGAAAGAATCATCTGGGTGGCCAGTATTTTGAAAATGATGATTCTGTAGCTCAAGAGGTCACTTGTTGGCTGTGACAGCAGCCAAAAGACTTATTTGCTGCTGGCTTTCAAGGACTTATAAACAGATGGGATAAGTGCCTGAATGTACAGACTGAATATGTTGAAAAGTGAAATAAATTTCAGGTAGTTACTTTGAGTACTATTGTACCTATCCCATTTTGAGACTTATTTATTGACTTACTCTCGTGTCTCAATTGTTTTTATTACTATAGTCTTCAAAGTATTACCACAGTCACGAAGCTTGAGTTGTGAGGGTGCTAGGAACAATAGACTGTGCCAGTACTATTTTGCATTGTCTGTAATGAGGCGATAGTAGTGATCCTAGCAGTTAGCAACTATCTATGGATGCATATTTACTACGTATTGAGCTTCGTGACTGTATATACTAGACTGTGGTATTACCATCTCTAATATAGCAACTTATCTTTCAGGATTAAAAGGAATGGAGGTTAAACTGTAGTAAAGCAACACCACCAATGTTTAATTTAATATGTACTGCATTATGTATAGGGTTAGCAGACAACTGTATTTAGCAAGACATGTCCGTATTTTGAAGGTCTGTCCTGTCATTCATACATTTTCGAAAATTTGTTAAATGTTCTAATTTTTATGGAAAAGTCCTAAACATCTTATTTTCAATAAAAATATTTCAAAACATATTTCTGAACTGCAAATAAAACTTTAGTTTTTGTCCATACATATTATTCAGAGATTGACTGACTTCAACAATACCTTCAAAATTTAGAAACACTTTTAACAATTTAGCAGTGATTTTCAATTGTGGGTTACGCACTTTTGACTTCATGCTATTCGATTAATCCTTTTATTGCAGAGTTGATATCAGCAACAATTTCAATTTTTTTCATCTGAAAATCTGCATGAATGAAACTGAATATATGAAATTATTCCTTCAAGTATAGTGAATACCTCATAATTTTTTCAGTCATCTGTTTGCAAATATATGACGACTGTATTTAGTTTTTCTAATTACATGTAAAGTTGGTAAAGAATAGCTTGGCATTTTTCACGCATGCTCCTATATATAGTGCTGGCACTAAAAGATACTATACTGAACTGTAATTGTATTGATTTTTGTGTTAACTTTTATAATGATTTTCTTTTACTGTCCAGATAATTTTTCTGTATAAGCCTACATAAAATGAGCAATGACAATTTTTCAGCTTAAAGTGGTCATGTTAATCTAAAAAATTATAACATATATGATCTGTACAAAATTTTATATCCTTTACTTTTTTAACCAATTTGTCCTATTTTCATTCATGAGTATCTGGTAACCCTATAAGGAAATATTCTGTTACATTATGTGAATGTTGAAAACCACAAAAAATATGAACCTAATATAACATGGAATTCAAAATATGAGGCGAGATTTCCATTAAGAAAGGTGATGTTCCTATACAATAGTCTGTATCAATTTGAAATAAAAGAAAATTGTAATTACCAGTATATGTTTTTATTAATAATATACATCAGTTCTGGAACTGAAAATATTAATACAATTTAAAGCAGTGACTGTAGTTTTCTTTTCTTGATGCCTCCCTAAGTGCTGCAAATGGACACAAATATTTAGGGATTAAAAAAGAAGTTAATGGAAAATAGTGTTTTGGAGTTACTCTGCAAGAATTGAAGGGTTCAGAACCATAGTGGGCCAAGCACCATTTACTAAAACTGTAGAAAACAAGGGTTAAAATGAAGTTATCGCCATAATTCAATGGAAACATATAGCAAGTAATATAAAGTACACACATTCAAACTAAATGATATGTCAATCTTCATTAAACTATGGTATTCACTTAACCCTTAGTTGCCTGACGGTACTTAGAAGTACCGTGATTTATTTTGCATATTGGAAGACCTGGAAGAATAATAAACCGCCAGAAATTACGTGCAACCTGATAAATAAAATCCATCAAGGATACTGACAGTACCATACATAGAAATACGACCTTTTTTAAAATAAAAAAATAAAAAATAAATAAAAATAAAAAATTTCTGAAAAAATTACTGTATGTTTTGAATTCATATTCTAACAACATTCACTAAAGAAAACGGATTTATTTTAATTTTTTTCTTATGTCCGGCAACAAAGGGTTAACCTTAACTCTACTTTCTCCGTTTTTAATAAATGGTGCTTGACCCACTATGGCTCTGAACCCTTCAATTTATAAAAGACAGAGTATAGAATAATGTAATTAAGGGAAATATGAAAGTAATTAAATTTTGTTAAGCTAAGCTTGTGAGAAGTATTCTGGAAGAAAGACTTTTGAAGAAAATACTTTCATAGATTCCAACTAGGAAAAATGAGCTGAAGATCGAAAATTGTTTGGATGAAAGTGATTTCTAAAGTAAAACACGAGAAGGAAGTGTAATGACGAATGAAGAAGTGCAATAGAGCAATAAATGGGACAAAAGAAATGTTACAGCATTGTAAAGTCATGTGAATGGATGGACAGATACTGAATATATGTGAATACTCCACGCCATCAAATAATCCATGCACCCTAATTTTAGGAGAGAAAATAAAAAAAAAGTGTTTGAGGCAAACACAACTTTACTT
Source organism: Periplaneta americana (assembly GCF_040183065.1). Lineage (NCBI taxonomy): Eukaryota > Metazoa > Arthropoda > Insecta > Blattodea > Blattidae > Periplaneta > Periplaneta americana. The sequence continues at coordinate 62,587,709 of NC_091124.1, read as the reverse complement.
CAAATAATGCGCACACCCCAGTTTTTCTTTGTTAAATTCTGCAAAAAAAATATGTGCAGAGTATTCGCATATATACGATATTTCTTGGTACTAGATATTTAATGTCCGATTCCACAGTCTTTCTCAGTATCATAACTTAAATACTCGGTCACAATATGACAACGCGCTAGAAATACCACTGCACACATCATCTCTCTATTCTTCGTCTTTCACTGTTGCTACTTCTCGTCACTGGAATTCTCTGCTGCCTGAAGTCAAGGGCTGCCGAACTTTAATTTCCTTTAAATGTAAATTAGAAAAGTATCTTATGATGAGTTGCCAGACCTAACGTGTTGCAAATGTGTTCCACTGTATTTATTATTTATTTTTTCTTATTTTTATTATCTAAATCGTGTTTATTTATCACTTAACGCCAATATGTATCCCACTGTGTTGTTGTTTTTTATTATTAGTCTATTTTTTGTGTACATTTCATTCAATTGTCGGTTTCTGATTTAATTATGTAAATCCTATTTAATTGTAATCTAATACTAATATGTATACTAATGTGTTAATTTTTATTTTTACTGTGTACATTTTTCTTTTTTTATTGAATTATCGGCTTCTGTTTTTATGTGATTCGCATTTGATTCTAACAAATTAATATGTATTTCACTATGTTTATTTTTATTTTATGAGGTAAATTTTATGTAACACCTCTTTTGATCTCATTATGTAATTACTTAATTCTGATCAAGTTTTATGATCAACTGTGTAAGCAAGTTTTAATCCTGGTTGAGTGTAAGAGAAGGCCTTAATTCTGCCAGGTTAAATAAAGCCATTATTATTATTATTATTATTATTATTATTATTATTATTATTTAACATTGATGTTGTAATATGATACACAAAGTAAAACACATAACTGCAATCAATATGTTTTACACTCGATGTTTTACTCGTAATTTCTTATTACTATACTTCACCTGTTGTGTGTTTTCCTATAAAAGTAAATGCTGCTAATTGCAGGGGCGGCTTTTGGGGCAGTGCCACTGTGCCATGGCACCACCAATGAAAGAAACAAAAAATAATATCCTGAAAAGGAGTTGTAGGGTTGTTTATTTCTACACATTTTATTCGTATGTCATCTGAACGAGCATGCGCACAGATTGGGACGCATTCTTGCAGCGTTTCTCCGAACGTTGGAGCCAGTTTGGCGTGGCACTGTCTGCGTCCATATAACACTGTACAAAAGGCTACTGATTCTAGTTTATATGCGTTTCTTATGGCAGACTTTGACTCAGTAGTTAACATTCTGCCCGCTAGAGCGCAGTAATGCAGAAATTTCGCTAGATGGCAGAGTTTTTGGAGACGTTAGGCAGGCTTTCTGGAAAACACAAGTTAAAGTTCCGCGCCAAATCTTAATGTAATGTTACCAATTCAAAACTAATACACACAACTTGGATTTGAATGTTACATTATTGTCCATTTAACTATATTGAATGCAGGGATAGTCAGCCATGGTTCTTTTTAGAAAGATAAATATACATTTTTTTCATATTATGTAACACTATTTGTTAATTTTGTGCAATATTTGTGCAAAATAATTGCGGCAACTAAATATCGCTATATTGTTGCTGGTATTGATGCTTTTGTTAAAAATACATGAGATATGTGCAGGACATGAACATGTGTTATTCAGGCTGCTGCCTTGGATTCATCGGCCTGTTTAAATAAAGTGCAAACATGTTCATTTATTATCTATGTCATTTTTATTCTCGTGTGTTTTTGCCAGTAATTTTACTATTTATAAAAGTCATTTGTATTTGACTTAACAATACTGAGAAAGTTTTACATTATCTGTATATTGTGTAAATTTCGTTATTAATTTCGGTAATGTTATTGTAACTGTTACTATAGTCGCAACGCTGTTATTCCCGGCGTGACTTCTCCTCTTTGCTTACGTATTAGGAAGTGAAGGCTCTATAAAGTCTAGATAGGTAGTAACGTTCGCCATTTTTGTTCTTTCGTTGCCAAGCTACCAGATGAGGAATCTATTTGCCACACCGTTAAACATTATAATGTCGTAGCTCCTATGATAATAAATGAAACGCACTGTAATTTTGCAAATAATTGAGCGGCAAATAACGTCCTCGTGTGCTTTCTGCGAACGCCAACGAAAGAGCCAAATGGCGGGCGATTATATTAAGTATTTATCGAGCCTTAGGAAATGAATGACGTCATCCTCAGCAAATCACAAGACGCACACATTTAAATGTAGCTGACCTGCAACGTGATTGGTGCCGGAAATAAGAGCGACGGGACTATAGGTTCATTATTAACTGCACACCCGGTAAAATAGCTGGTTTAATTAATGTGTTTTATTTAACATAATGTAAACGTGAGCTGTGATTATCACCTTTCACTAGAGTGATTTGCGTTCAACCTTATTTTTTTACTCATTTATTTTTTTCCATTTTTGGCACCACCACCAGAATGCCTCACCGGCCGCCACTGACTAATTGTATATTTTATTAATTTCTTTTCTTTTTAATTTGTATCACAGACTTTAAATCTGAAGATGGTAATGTACCATTCCCAACATAATAAATGCAGCTAAAATATATATAATTTATTGATTAACTAGTGGACTTACTCGTGTTAATTATGTAAGATTTGTGCGGCTTACAGCTGTTTCAGTGCTTCATGCACTATCTTCAGAGCCTACTAGATCACGGCGTCATCTCGAACTTCTCTGCCTGTTATATGGGTGTGTTTGATTGTTGAAAGGTGTTGAAGAGTGGAGTCAAATAGTGTGTGTGTACTGAAATTGATCTGTGTGTTGAGAATTTGATCGGGATGTGTTTTAGTGTGTTTGTATATTTCGTATTGTCCTAGTGTGTTGAGTTTTTGGTTCTTGGGTTGTGTGTGTAGGATTTCCATGTCCGTATTTATGTTATTGTATGTATGGTTAGCATTGGTTATGTGATCGGCGTACGTAGTGTATTGTGTCCTCAGGTTATTGCTTTAATGTGTTCTTTGTAGCGTGTTTGGAATGATCTGCCTGTCTGTCCTATGTAGAACTTATCACAACTATTGCATGTGAGTTTGTATACACCTGTGTGGTTGTATTTATTTGTTTGTGTTTTTTGTGTGTTGAGATGTCTTTGTAGTGTGTTTTCTGTTCTGTATGTTATATTGTATTTCTGCTTTCTGAATGAAGACGCGATCTTATGTGTGCTTTTGTTTTCATATGTTAATGTGATGTATTTCTTGAGTTTGTGTTTTGAGTGTTTTTGTTTTTGTTAAGTTTTTGTTTTGTCTTTCTTATGATGTTGTCTATTATGTTTGGACTGTATCTGTTTTCTTGTGTTATGAACACAATCAAATACATAGCACAAGAAAACGGATACCATCCAACGGATACCAAAGAACACATTAAAGCAATAACCTGAGGACACAATACATCTACATACGCCGATCACATAACCAATGCTAACCATACATACAATAACATAAATACGGACATGGAAATCCTACACACACAACCCAAGAACCAAAAACTCAACACACTAGGACAATACGAAATATACAAACACACTAAAACACACCCCGATCAAATTCTCAACACACAGATCAATTTCAGTACACACACACTATTTGACTCCACTCTTCAACACCTTTCAACTATCAAACACACCCACAAAACAGGCAGAGAAGTTCGAGATGACGCCGTGATCTAGTAGGCTCTGAAGATAGTGCATGAAGCACTGAAACAGCTGTAAGCCGCACAAATCTTACATAATTAACACGAGTAAGTCCACTAGTTAATCAATTAATTATATTCAAGTGTTAAAAGTAGTGTATGCAAGATTCAAAATGGATAAAATATATATCTTCTGTGAAATACACATAAGCCTCAAAATTGGGAGTTGTCAGAAGTAGGGGCAGATTTTAACATATTTGTATATTTTATTTCTTAGTTGCAAATCATATGCTACCATTACATAAATGCATTCCAAGTTATTTGTAAACAAAGGTCAAGAATTGATAGTGCATATATTATATGCATATTTAAGGTGTTAATGCATATTTCAGCTTTCAGTACATATAAACGCATATTTTGTTATTTTTTTATCTACCTGGTGCTTAAACCAAGATTAAGGATACGAAAAATCGCAAAAATGGAATACAGAAAAAACACATTATAGTAGTTATATATTTTGATTTATTTCAAAACTGATAACATGCAGGCAGTGCACTGTTGTTGGCAATCATTGCGGACAATTCCACGACAATCAACAAATCACTCCATAATGAAATGCACTGCTGACTCAGTGCAAATATATAATATGGAGACATTATGGTGGATGGAAGTTGAGATTAAAAGAACAGATAATCAAAACAAGAAGCCACTTTATTGTCTACTTCGCACGTACATAAGATTTTGACAGTTGTCATGAGAACCCTGCAATATGATCGGCACAGAAATTGCAGGAAGTGTTGATAAAGACTTCTTTGTGCTTGCTAAACTCGGATTTCCCCGCCTGTCAGAAATAATATAGGCAGGATAATGCAATTTTCTGTCTTCTACTTGCCAACGTGGCAAATCAGAATCTTTAATTGATTTGTGATGACAAGTCAGAGAAAATCAAATAGTATATGTAAAATGAATTATATTTTAGAATAGCTTACCTGACGAAAATTATTAATTCTGAATTAATTTTATCAATGATGCTAAACAAAAATGTGCCAGAAGTGTACTGTCTAAGTAGTGGTTGTAGAACACGCAACTTTAACAACTCATGGTATCTCAATATTCTTATATATAACAGAAAAACCGTCAATAGTAGTAATTTGCTTAAAATAAAATAAGTTTTTAGTGCGTATATCCTGATTTTCGAATGCATACATGTATGCATATTTTGCCATTTTTTTAGTGCATATAAATCCGCTCCCTAGTCATAAGAGAGGAGATAGCACAGTCAATGAAGACGATTCTGCCTCCACTTCTGCTTAACTATGCAAATATTGATTACCTGAAAGGCTGACCTTCAGATATTGCACATGTAGTCAGGATCCTCTCTTTAAATCTGCACCCTTCATTCGACAAAACGAGATGTATTTAACTAAAATAATAAGAGAATTAATATTTAGTTAAGAATTTATTATTTAATTGACAACATGTGTATAAATACAATTTAGTTTCATTATATTGGTCTTATGTATTTCAGTTTCCTTAGTTATTTGCATGAGGAAAAATTAACAAGAATTATCTGCATTATATAAACACAACAATATGGAAAGAAAAACTTCAACATTTCATTTTTATAGTTGATCTACGGAAATCTCTTTCACTACCAATAAATGTCAACCCAGTCACAACTTCCATCAATCATTATCATTGTTATCGTCATCATCATGAAACTCCCATGGATTATTCTATTTCAGGCTGGTGTTTAACATTTCAAGAATGTTATGTGATTTTCTTAAATATTTTTCTTGTTATTGTTACTAGGCCTACATCTTAATTTTAATGTTGTGGTTTGTGCAACAATCTATTTCTTACTTCAACCAGAGTAAGTTCTGTAGGATTGAATTCTGGGCAATATGGTGGCAAAATAGAAAAATTGGAGAATGCTGGGCAGAACACGTATGTATGGTGGCAATAATGAAACATTTGATCGCATTACTGTAATAGACAAATAGAGGGTTTATCACCATTCTTCATTCAGTTGTTTATTTAGCCTTACTAACTAAAGTAGCCCAGCTTTTAATATATTAACAGGAAATATAATTTTATGAATGTTAACCACTTTTACAGGACAGCCTTTTTGGAGCTGCTTGTGTAACATTTGTTGGATTGTAAAGTGTGACAGCAGATTTTGACTATTACAAGCATACTTCTGTCAGGGAGATTTGTGATTAAATTTTCTTGAAATAACTTCTTGTAATTATTGAATTTTATTTCTTTATGCTAATTTCCTGTTATGTTGATTCCCACATCGTTTTATTCTCGATAAAGCCCATAATGATGAGCCTTCCTCTTCTATAAATAGATGTCAACAGGCCTTCAGTCAACTTAGCTCACCATGATTTGAAAGCGATGTGAATTAGAATGAATACATTTCATCCACATGTGTCACTAGTTGTTGTTCTGATCTGAATTTGTGACTTATTATTAGAGACGAGAATTCCATGCAAATGCATGTTTTTATAGGAACATAGGACATAGCTCAAACTTAGTACTTATCCATTTCATTACTTTCTGGTTCCATATATGTGTACTTTTTCCGTGCATATTTGCATGTTTCTCCTTTTTGAGGATAAAAACATGCATAATGCATATTTAAGCAATTTTTAGCTTAATAATGCATATAATATGCGTTATATTCAGTTTAAATGCATGTTTTAATAGTTTTGAGTGGACACCTCAGTTTCTCGATTTGTATGTCCCTTATTCTAGCTTCAGGAATCAGGATTGAAGAAGAAAATGAAAAAAAAATCAAGTAACAGAAAAATGAAATAAAATGTTAAGATTTTCACAATAAGATATTAGAGGACCTTTTCCTGGACAGAAGTTCACTTTTACAACACTTTACCGAGGACCCTCTATACACTGCATGTCATAAATGGATTTATTATGTTGGATATTTTGAGAATAGTAGAGAGGAAATATAGAGGGTTCAAGGAAACTGTCGACAAATAATTTAGATCAAAAGCACCCTCTTTCAGGGAGGTTGTAAATTCTCTTCCTTTTCCAGTACTAGTAGCAATAATTGGAATCATCGCTAAACTGTGTTTGCAGTGTGTGAACCTCTAAGTGGTTAATGTGTTTGTTTATTTTGGATGTGTTACTGTGGTTCCAATATGCTTCCAATTAAAGATTCCAAAAGTGTACTCTTTGCACTCAAAGGAAAGGATTTTATTAGATCAGATGGGGATGTCATATTTTGCGATTGTTGCCGTAAAGAGTTAAGCAATGCTATTCTGTTTCCGAATATTTTATATGGCAGTTGTTCTTCGTAAAAAATTACAAAACTTCTTTAAAATAATTAATTAAATTACGATGTCCATTTCAAATCGTATCTAGATAATCATAAGGTATATTATAATTTCAGATAAAATGTACTAAAAAATTTCAAGTTGACTAGCATGTCGCATCTGCTTCACATATTGCAAGAATTTAAAAAAGGAAAGAATCTGCAAAGAATTCCATAGATCCCTCAGTTATGCCCATGGGAAAGTGGATGTAGCAGCGAAAAAGAAATTGGATAGAGCCATAAATGCTAACCAGGACTGCAGATTCTTTTGTTCAGTGAAGTAGGTTATTTGTGGCGAAAATTTGAATGAAGAATTTGACCTGACATGTCACAAATATGTTCATTCAAGTTTGCACCCATAACTTCTTGCGATGTAGAGAGGTCATTCTCTGCCTACAAAAACATATTGACTGACAAGCGCAGGAACCTCACAGAAACCAATTTAGAAATGTTAGATTGTTAACTGTGCAAAAAAAAAGTGAAGTGAAATAAGACATTTGAAACAAAAATGAAAGTACATATTTTAATGTATTTTTCGCTTGATCGTGCATGTTTCATAGTTCGATAGTGCATGAATGCATGTTTTGGGATTTTATAGTGCATGAAATTCTCGTCTCTAGTTATTATTATTAATATATGTAATAATTGTATCATTGGAAAGAGATATGCTGCTGTTCGACATGCACACATGATATTCCTAATTAGTTTCTTCGATTTGTAACTTGATGTTTTGGCAATTTTTCGTCAGCTTTTCATGTAGTTTTGGCATTGTTAGAAGACATTTTTCAATAAGGTAAAACTTGTTAATTATTCTCCTTACACTACTTTTATCAAAACTATAAAGGCCAGTTACTGACATTTCTTTTTCTTTCTTTATGAATTCTAAAAAGTGGCACATCACTTCTTTCTCTGTTGACGACACGATTTATCCACGTTTGGATCATCTGAGAAATTCCTACTGCAGCTAACACTCTTCCTCACACCTTCTTAACCTATTCACAAAACTCTTTCTTTTTTTCATACATCCTTCATATTATAAATAACCTCACGAGTTCGATTATGAGGAATGTGTGAGATAATTTAATATTCATCTTAGCATAACAGAACAAATAACAATAACACATAAATGACAGCTACATGTAACAATTTTCCGTGAAAGTGAGTTATACTGTTATGTGTAATAGTAAGGGACATATGCACAAATTGTGACCTCTGTACATAGTATATACGTATGTTTCATCAGATCATCACAATACCATCACAATAATATATTCTTATGTAAAAACATATTCTCGCATATTTCACAATGGACAAGCATGAGAGCTATGTGTTAAGATTTTTTCCTAACTATACCTTGCACAGTATGATGCAATATTATAAATTCTTTTTTGTCTTTTGTTTTAAATTTTCACTGACAGGGAAGACAAATTCTAAATCCACAAGTTTGTACTATTAATACATGCAATTTATTTTAACAGTATAATAAATACACACAAAGGATGTATACTGTATAACAAGCACCCAGTATATTACTGTACTGCAAACAATGAGCAGTTGACTAGAATGCCCCACGATTTAAGGCAAAAGGCACTCCAAAATAACTGTATAATTAAAAAACATACATTCCTCTCCTATGGCAATGATTTAAGTATGATGTATGAATTATTCACTTCACATAAATGAAAAATTAATAAAATACACTACTGTACTTCATCCGTCATTTTAAAAGGTCTTCTAAGAAATACAAATTTTTCTTCCTTAAAGACTTCTGACTTTCTTTGGGGAGATGAATGTGGACACCATTGTATACAACACTGGAAACTTCTGAAACACGTAAAATAATTAACGATTATACATCACGAATTAAGTTTATATTTTGCAAGTACAAGCTACAAGCAGCAACAAAATTATTTCATATCATATACAGAGTTCAATCACAGTCTAGTATATACAGTCAAAAAGCTTGAGTTGTATTTCACATTATCTGTAATGAGGCGATATTAGCGATCCTAGTGGTTAGCAACTATCTATGGATGCATATTTACTACGTATTGAGCTTCATGACTGTATATACTAGACTGTGGTTCAGTGTCACTGAGAGTAACAGGTGCAGCATGAGTTGCACTAAATAGTTACCAAAATACAGTAAAACCCCGTTTTAAGATTCCCGTTTTTAAAGAAATTCTGTTAAGACTCAACCAAATTACCATAATAATCAATCAATCAATCTTCTTAATGTATCCAGCTGTTTGCTGACAAGTCCACTGTAGTCTATTCAGTTTTTGTTTTTCATGAGAAATGAGGGGTATTTTGATCGGTGCTCATTATAGATGCCTGTTGCTAGTAGCCAGGGTTGGGGTGTAGTCAACATATATTGCACGGCTGTATCTTCTGCAACTGGTATTGATGATTTTAATTTACTTTTTTTGTGGTTTATGGTTGGACAGTAGGTACAATTGTGTGACACTGTGACCTGTTCTGGCTCTTGTTAAAAATGTTTGAACATGTCTGGGCAAGTTTTCAAATTACCATAAGAATAATATAATTAATTCTCGCTTTGAGGAAACCCGGTTTAAAAAAAATCCTGCTTTTAAGGGCTACTTTTCAAGTGAATTTTGTGATAATGACGCTGAAATATCGCCTTGACTTTCAATAATTTCAATAATACCAGCATATTCAATAACACATCTCAATCGATAGTAATGCAGTGCTGTATGGCGGCATTATTCTTTATGGTTTTGCTTTGCATTGCTTGCTTTGTTCTCGCGAGTTGTGTGAATCCTGTTTCCAAGTTTTTTTATTAGTTTATAGATCATTATAATGGCGACTAAATGGAAGAAATTAACTATTGGACTGACAGTGAAAATAATAAGGGATGTTGAGGTTAATCCTCAAATAATACTATCGCATATAGCAAAAAAAAGCATGGTTTGCTAATTACTTCATTATGGGGAATAATGAAGAAGAAAGGAATTTTCACTGCCTAGTTTCAGTGTGGTTCACGTTCAACCAAATGGAAAAACATTAATGTTTCACAATTTTGAAGAGTTAGAAAATAATAATGAAATATATTGTAAATAATAATTATAAGCCTAATGAAATAATTATAATGTTTGATATATAACACACATGTTAGTACTAGTTATTGTAGCTTTTTCTTCCCATTTTATGTAAATCCCCTTTAAGAAAGAGAAAATTAATCCCCCAGAGACTCGTTAAAAGGGGTACTACTGTGTGTGAATAAGAGTCATGAATCTAATTATTCCAGCCTAATAGTCCCATAATCAAATCTAAAGGTTGAAACAGATACAAGAGACATTTCTCAGCTTTGCATTAATGGGAATATGCATTAGAGTTCTAAAAAAAAATTAAATGGATTCTGTAATCCTTAATTAGAGGCGAAATGTACAAATACACATGATTTATTAAAAATACCATCGTATTATGAATAATAATAAAAAAAATAGTAATGGTAATACGCCTTTCTTTGAAGTATCAGAAAATGTGCAACAGATGTAACAAAACCAGTACATATTCAACTATGTGTAAGCACAACTACAACTTAGAAAAGGGACTGTGAAGAGTAAAAGAAATTCTAGTCATAGAGGTCATTACAAATGGCTAAATTCACCCATCTAAACCAGATTAACTAAATGGACTGAACTCTTTGTAGCTGGCTCCAATGGTCTCCTCGTTTTATCTCATTATGAAGACAGATTCACTCTCTGGGACATAGTGTTCTATTTTCTCATTAAAAATGTAAAAAGGGGGGAAAAATTAAAATCTACATTTCTCTCGAATAACCCACAATTTCTTCCTTCCCATCTTTAAAGATATCAGAGCATGTTCATAGAGTAAAGGCAATTGTTTTCTCTACTTCTTCCTTGGACTGTCCACTGTTCTTATATTTGTAATTTCATAGAGTCTATATCCGATACTCATTGCATTTTATTAGGTTAGGTTCAGAAACACGCAGGCTATGGACAGAACAGTGGGTTATAGTCAGGCAGACAAGGAAGCATGCGGAGACAAATATTTCAAATTCAGTACAAAGTACACCTAATACAGTAATACAATGGATATACATTAATTCTCAATACCTGAATTTAAAGCATATTACAATTAATATGGGACTGATGAACTTAACTTCTTACAGTGCTTACCTGTATAACAAAATAAATCAATCCAAGGTAAATGGCAATTGCAATGGTCAGGAAGAGATCGAATACAGCAGGTTTCACACTGAAATATGTGGAAAAATACCAATCATTTTTTATAATCAGCAGCAATGAACTTTAAATCTATTGTTACAAATGTAACTAATATAAAGAAGTGATGCAGTTTACTCGTAAATATGTAACAATAAGAGAATGTTTCGTCTTTTCCATCTTTAATGAATTGCCATGTTGCATATCGTTCTTAGGCTGCCTTCCGCTTGGTAATATGCGAGTTTTGTTGCTTACAACATTCAGTTGATTATGTGCACCATAAAATAAACAGAAAACCATGCCATAAATAGTTGCCTCCTTTATTGTTGTAATTTTATGTTTATTTTAAATTCACTTTAGAAGAATAGACTAGACTTCTTTTTCTTGCAAGCATCTACTGTATTAGTTAAGTAGGGATGCAGCTGAAGTTTCTGCTATATCGTGTTCAATTATAACATTTTCAAGCCAATAATAAGTTAAAGTTTGTGATATTCGACAACGTACAAAGGCATAATACTGAACCTATATAGTGCATTTCGAGTTCAAACTTCTGGAATTCAATAGCCTACATGATACTGGACGGAACAGAAACACATTCAGAAACAATTCGAGGCCCAAGGAGTGGAAAAATTCCAGAAATTTAAAGAAAGCAGAAGCTCTTGTTCTAAACATTTTTCGCACTTGTTTAACCAGTGATGCAACTATCACTACGTTCCCATTGAGAAACAGAGGTGATCTTTTCCCGGAGTTATTCCAGAGTACATGGATTATTTTTGTACACTTTATCTTTTAGAGTTTGCTAGAGACAAAACTCACAAAAGGGTAAGTCAAGGGATCCTACTAAGAACACCTCCGAGTTTTGGACAGATTGTTTCAAAGACTCCAATTAGGTATGTGTTAATGCAGAAGAAAAACAATTTGAACACACCAAAAAAAAAAAAAAATAAAAAAAAAATAAAAACATTTAATTAACTATCACAGATAATAAATGTGTCACTCGGTATATATTATTCTTATTACAATAATCATTATTGTTACTATTAAAAACTAAACTTGTTTGGTACATGAGGTAAGTGTGTCCATAAAAGAAAAGTATGTTGTCAGAAAGATTTAAAAGTATATGACTACTGGATGAATAATAGTGACATTATACTATATTGTATGAATATATCAGTCCCCTAATTGCCCATTGTGCAACTGAAACCAAGAAATGGATTCGGAACACCTCAAAATCTGTGCTTCAGTGGCTGACCATGATAATATCTTTGAAAAATATTGGAGTGCAAGAAGTCAAATGACTTTATTATTAAACGCCTGGCATTAGAAAACAAACAACATACTGTACTGTATTCAAATTACTATTTTGGGAGTACAGCCTTCTGCAAAGATAATATATAATTATTATTATATGGAAGTGCAATAGACGAAGTATACTGAAGTAGAAACTTACCTATAAACATTGACGATAGCTCTGGTTACATCATAAAAAACAAACTCTGGGTCCCTTTTGTCTGGAATGTGGTATGTGACTTTCACTTCCTTCAGGTACCTGCACATACAAAAATGCAACTGACAATGATAATGACCTAACTGTACACATTAGGGTAAGGTTATACGAGATATACCATATTTATCGGTGTATAAGACGCACTTTTTTGTTCTCAAAATAGGCCTTGAAATTAGGCTGCATTTTATACAAAGAAGGTAGGCTTACATGTACTGTTATTTTTCATAGTATAGTATAGTAGTATAGTATTTATTAGCTGTCGTTATAGCAAAAGCTAATGACATTGTCAAATTACACGTGTGAAATTATCGTGCAAAAATGAAAATTATTCTATTACAACACTAAACATAAAACAAAATGATCACAAATACTCCTTAGAGTTTACAACTGAGAGTCAAGATTATCAAAAATAGGCTAATATCTAGATGAAAATTGTAACACACTGATCACAAATATTATTTGATTTGCTCAGTTTACATACAATAAAAAAGAATTAACTTAACAATTTATGAGAATTTCCTAATATATTACAAAATAATAATAAAATTCAGAGAAAGAAACCTAAAAAATATTTACAGCTAACTGTCCACACTAGTTTTTCCCTCCCAAGATCAAACAAAAATTCCAAGATTGGCTGTCATACCAGGAGGACTAACTTCACAACTGCAGCCTCTTGATGTTTCATTAAACAAACCATTTAGTGTTCAGGAGAAAAGAGTGGAATAAGTGGATGGTGGCCAGCAGTGTGCATCAGCTGACTCTGAAGGGAGCACTTAAATGGCCTACACTCACTCAAGTTTGTGAATGGGTCAAAATATCCTGGTGACTGTACCAGTGGCTGAACGGTCACCAGTGGATGAACAGTAACAATTTAGCTCCATTTTATAAGGTTTGCGGGAAATTTTGTATTTCCCCACAAAGGATATTTATAATTTAAAGATTGGTGAACCTGTTCCACTATTTTCAATTGAGTTTCTTTGTGCTTTCATACTGTGGTTGTAATTTAAGAGAACACGTGCAAAATTTCTTCTTCTCACAAAGGATTAAGATTAACAAATGGTGAGTGACTTACTTTCAGTTACTACTTATTTACATTAAGTTAATTGATATTTCTGTCAATATTCCGATTCCTTTGGATACTATAGAGCTTGAAAAGCTTGTCTGCCACCATGTTTAACAAAATTCTTGTTGTATTCTTATTTAATGGGCATGTTCAATTACTGGAACACACTAAATAGTGCAGATCCAGTAATTGAACAGTTGTTCATCTATTGGTGCTTTTGAAGAAATGCTCTTATATAAGTTAATTACAAATATATTCTCAGGAAAAAGTATATAGAATCATAATTTGAGGTTAGGATGAGCATGTGTTGCTTGGATCCAGTAGTTGAACACTTGTTTTGGTGTTCAACCATTGGTGTGTTCAAGTACTGGAACCCCTCAAAAGCAGTAATAGACAACTTACAAAGCAAGCTTATAGAACTATTCTTGTTTTTCCCCTCCCACAGACAGACGAAATGGATGAATTAAATGTAGACCTAGGTCATGCCCCTGACACAGGACAAATGTTAAAGGACAAAAAAAAAACAGTTGTTCCGATACTACGAAGATACAATGTTAGCAGCAGTACAGGCCGTTAATGAAGGATTAAGTCTTCGGAAAGCATCCAGAGATTTTAATGTTCCTCTGAGCACACTCTCCAATAAAGTAAAAGGTAAAGTTCCTATGACAAGAAAAATGGGGCCGCAAACTATTCTTTCTAAGGAGGAAGAAAGTTTATTGGTGAGCTGGATTCATGCCTATGCCAAGAAAGGTTTTCCTGTGAAACGACAAACATTAATTGAGACTGTTGGTGATGTAGTGAAAGAAGATGGTAGAGAAACGCCCTTTACTGATGGTACTCCTGGAAGAAAGTGGTTTTCAGCTTTTATGAAAAGGCATCCATCAGTATCTGAACGTCACGCTGAAAGTATAAATGCTGCTCGTGCCAGAGTTACTGAAAAACACATCAGAGAATGGTTTGAAGAACTACGTACTTATCTCGAAAGTGAAAATGCTTTGGACATTCTTGATAATCCAAGCCGGATTTTCAATGCAGACGAAAGTGGCTTTCAGACATGTCCAAAGACAGGACGAGTTCTTGGACCAATATCATTCGACAATTTATATGAAATAAAGACTGGAAATGAAAAGGAAGCCATTACAGTTATGGCTAATTTCATTGCAGCTGGAGAAACTGCTCCCGCAATGATAGTTTTTCCACTACAAAGAATACCGAGGGACGTTTCAGAAAACATGGACCCAAACTGGGGTATTGCCAGGTCTAGAAATGGCTGGATGACTGGGGCTATTTATTTTGAATACATTGCCAATATTTTCTACCCTTGGCTTAAGGCTAGAAACATAAAATTCCCCGTACTTCTGCTAGTAGATGGCCACAAGTCACATACAACTTACAATGTGGCAAAATACTGTTCAGATCATCAGATTTTGCACTTCGCACTTTTGCCCAATGCTACCCACATCTTGTAACCTGCAGATGTTAGCATATTTCGTCCACTTAAATCTGGATGGAAAAATGTTGTGTATGAATGGAAGAAAAATAACAATAATAAGGTTGTAAACAAAGCCATATTTGGAAGACTGTTAGCAGCAGTATTTCGTGACAAGGCAACTCCAGATGTAATTAAAAATGGATTTAGGAAATGTGGTATTTATCCTTTTGACCCCAATGCAGTTGACTATGCTAGGTGTATGTCAAGTGAAAACAGGAAATGCCCACCAGCTGTGATGACTGAGGAATCTGTAAAACCAGCAGAGTTCAAGATTGAACATATACTTCTCTTTGAATCTTTAATGAAAGCCGGTAGAGCTGAACAGTTCAGAGAAGCTGAAAAAACTGGCTGGGAAGGACCATTAGAAGCTAAAGAATTGTTTGATGTCTGGAAGAAAATAAGGAACAAGTGTATTGTAACTGAACAGAGGAGTGACAGAATTATTGCAACTGAAGTTACTTCTGAAGTAGCAGAACATATCAATTCCACTGCCCCAATAACGAGCCCAGGAAGTAATTCAGAATTGCAGAATAATGACTTCGAGCAAGAGCCATGCTCAAGTGTAACATTAACCCCTGTAAAGAGTAGGACTCCAGAGGTTAAAAATACTCATCAGGTCCTTCAAGTAAAAAAGTCAAGGATTAGTCCTTCATTTGGCAATCATGTCACTTGGCCAACAGATTCTCCACCTGCTAAAGAAGGAAGAAAGAAGGAACGCTTGCCGCATGCAACAACATCCAAAAAATGGCTAGATTGGGTACAACAAAAGGAGGAAATTAAAGCAGTTAAAGAAAATACAAAGAAAAGAAAACTGCAAGCCAAAGAATCAGCTAAAAAAGATCCTGAAAGAGATGCACAGGCAGTTCCTGAAAAAATTAAACGGAGAACAAGGAAAGAAAAGAGGAGAATTGAAGAAACAGACTCTGAAACCAGTGAGGAATGGGTGGAAAGTGGTGACAGCCTGGATGATGTTACTCTCCTTCCGTCATCTGAAGAAGAAGGAAATGAGAAAGAAGAAGGCATTAATGAAGACAGAGGTGTCTGGAAAGAAGGAGATTTTGTTCTTGTGAATTTTCCGGGAAAGAAAAATATATCATACAACTATGTATGTATCATACAGAAAGTTCTAAATGATGAAATACAAGTAATTGCTTTAAAGAACTGTGATGAAAGCTGTATGGTATTTAGAACTGATGAAGATGATGTCAGTGTTGTGGTCATCTCTCAGATTTAAAAAAAACTAGATGATCCTAATATTACAGGAACAGAAGGAAGAATTAGGTACCAGTTTCTTCACAGCATATCTGTAGGAAGACAGAACTGAAGATGAACTTTGAAGAGGACATCATGGTGATATTTTAATACTGTTCAACTAATGGTGTCGTTACTGTACAACTTCTGGGACGGGTTGTTCAGCTACTGGTGAAATGTGACTTTTTTTCTTTAACATAAAACATTTATAGATGTATTTTTGTTAACTTAAGGTTCTTACTATGCTTTTGTAGAGTAAAATTTGCTCTTTCAGACACATTTTTCAAATGTTACATTAAAATAACAATTTAAGTTATATTAAAATTTAAGTATGAAAAATGTCTTAAGTGTTCAACCACTGGTACTGTCACCCTATCCTGGTCTAGGTCAGTGAGAACACCATTGTGAAGTCTTTTTTGAAGTGTGATATCAGCAACACCCCAGATGGAAGTGAGGATCATTTTCTCTATGAATCTGAAGATTCCTGTTCTGATGGCAAGTTCAATTGGATCCAATGAAGAAGAAACTTCCGATGACAGCGATGGGAGTGAATTTAAAGGCTTCTGAAGGTCAATGAATAATTCTTAACATTAGTTATATGTTTCTTTAAATTTTAGTTTTTTCTGGAAAATTTCTGTCAATTTTTGGGGTGCGTCTCATACTCCAAAAAATACGGTATTCATTAAATCATATAACAGATTCCCACATAAAAACTATAGTGAAACCTTGTTTGAACATTTCCACATTTAAGAAATTCCTGTTTTTTGCTACTTTTATGATATTCTTTTAAAGAAGAGCTGACAGGAACGTGCTTGTGCATATACGGTGGTCCTCTCGAACTTCCCTGATTTTAACCGTCTATAAAAGGAAAACTAAAGGCACAGGCAAATATTTTTATAGTTTTGATTGGAAAGTTTAACTTTATACACTATTTCATGTGCTTGTTTGTATAATACCAGGGACTCACCATCTAGCATTGTAATATTTAATGCATGCATGGACATTACTTTATATTAACAAGCTAAAAACACTAAAACAAGTTAGTATAGGGAACATAAGCATACTGACACACTGTTACTGTATGTCCAGAGTAGTAATGAGCATTGCACAGATGTTCCTTCTCAATTCTAGCATTAATATCTACTATCCACTCTCAGCATTAAACACTGTTTATACCTGCTCATTGCATCCTTCAACGTGTTTACCAAAGGACTGCTCTTTTCTGCAAGAAGTTGGGCAGATCTTGGATGAGTACATAAAAAGTCAAGCCACGATCTTAGAGAATCTGCCTCCACACCCTGCAATCAAGACATACTGCAATCGAAATTCAATCTGCATATTCATAAAATCGTACAGTACAGTACAGTTCCGAGTTCTGCAATCCAAATACAGGAGTCTTTGTTTTTGCATGCTGAGTGGGGGGGGGGGGGGTGTAAAGATCGAAATGGCAAGTAGAGTAATTCTTTAAATGAGATGCAATAAACAACGTAAATATTGATCCCTCTGAAAGCAATGCAGTGGAAATACTAAGAAAAAAGTATGGGAAAAGGAACAGTTTCACTATGCAAATGTTATTATATCTGATTCTACAGTGTTGATTTTGGTTGCAATTATTCTCATTACAAGAATCCGGACAGATCTCCTGCAATATACAGAGCAGAATACTTAAATGTTGATGAAGTGCAGCCAACCAACATGTTCGGCAGTGTTGTTAATTGGACATGCAGGAACAGTAACTAACATACTGTACATTCTTACCTTTTTGTATTATTATTGTCATTATCATTATTATTATTATTGAAGTATTATTATTTAAACGAATCATTTATGGTACAATTAGAATTACAGTAAAGCTATACTACTGCACTTTAAACTTACATAAGAACCAAACTTCTGCGTTAAGGAAAAACTAAACTCCCCTCATTACTTGTTCAGCTAGATGTGTGGAAGTGATAAGTTCAGCAAAAGTACCAGGAAAGCAGGCAGTGATGTCATCTGAAGAAGGAGTAAAGCGAATTGGAATTCAACAGACGCAGCAGAACATGACCTCAGTTGCAATCGAAGCAAAATAGTGGACAGCGGATGGGAGCAATTCTGAAGAGAGTGAAGGAACTAAGAACCAAATCGAGGCTGTCGAAAAGAAGAGTGATGGAGGTAGGAGATAGAGCAGGAAACAGTGATGAAGGAAGAGAGGAAAACAAGGGGGAAAATCAGTATGACTTTAGGAAATGGTGTGGAGGGGAAATAAATCGAGAGAAAAGAAAATTTAGACTAAAAGTAGAAATGTGAAAAAGTTAGCAGTGAGGTCTAAAAGTGCAAATAGATAGAGATGTGAAGTGAAGGAAAATGTGCCATAGAGGAGGAGGTACAGACTTGTAAGTATAATATTTTGGTGTAATAATGGGAGAGGAGTAAAGTTAGTGGAAGAAATGATGACGAACAAGAAAAGACAGAGTGGAAGAAATGTAATAGTAAATTAAAACAATTAATGACTTGTACGAGAGGCATTGTAAAATGGGGAGATGGCACTGTATAATAATTGTGAAGTGCTGCATCACCAAAAAGGTACTGCTTAATGACAAATATATTCATTCATTCATTCATACTTGTTCAGCTTGTAACGACATCTTTGAAAAAACACACATACAATTTTAAAAATGGTATTAAGTTGTTATACTTTTATAGGAATATTATCACTATTTTAAGAACACTGAAATCTCACGCACATATTCACTACAAACACCTGAGTCATACTACACAATTAGCAAATCTTTTTATTTTTAATTGTGATGCTCAACTTTACTTCTAATCTCTAGCATAATGTTTTCATTAACTGAACCAAAACAACAAACTTCAAATTTCTATAACAAATGCGAACTTATAATGAGATACTTTTACAGAAGATATTGTACGACAGTGGAAGTGCAAAATGTAATGAATTAAGAGGAAATGCAACTATCATTATTGTTTATCGTGTATATTTGCATTTATAACTACGTAAGACAAAACAAAATCGTGTGTGAAAATCATGTATGTGTGTGTGTGTGTGTGTGTGTGTGTGTGTGTGTTTGCGTGCAAATTCTAAACATTCTTAAACTGGAACACATTCGGTAAATTTCAGATTCTACTCTGATGGTACAGTGCAAGATCAGCACCTCACAGGCTACAGAATACTTACGAGACTGTTTGAGAAGACTTCTCCCGAAGACAAATTGAAGATATGCCTTGCAAGTGCTTCAGCTATAATTTGAGTGTTTTCAGCAAGCCGAGTCACATCCACATCATCCCGAACATCCAGAATTGAAGCTCTTATGGACTCCTTGTGGCTCTGTTTACAGCACACAGTAACAATTTTATTCTACAAAATGATGTGGCATCAATATCAATTTTTTAATACTAATAATAATAATAATAATAATAATAATAATAATAATAATAATAATAATAATAATAATATGATAATGATAATAATAATAATGATAATATTAATAATGATAGTAATGACGGCGGGGGGGTGGTGGTGGCGGCGGCGGCGGCGGTGGTGGTGGTGGTGGTAGTAGTGAAAATAATAATCCTAACAATCATCTTGGTTGTCACTATCACTACTGCTATCAAGCCACATTTAAAATGTCATCACCAATTCCAGAAATTGTTATGGTTATTTGTTTTGCAAAACAGTTTGGCTGAACATTCTATTGTCAGACCAAGCTGTTATAGAGAAATGCAGGCTTCTACATTTCAAATAGTGATAATTCACAGCGAGCCACTACAGCCGAGGCTGCGCAGAAGTTTAGAGTAGGGACAAATTGAAGCTTGCATCCGCCGCCATGCTTTAGGAGAAGCACCGGCTAGCAGACGGCTACACTATACAATGCTGAATGTTTAATATATATGTTTGGTGTCCCTTATAAATCAATCTGAATGGATAAATGGAAAAAAAATCTTATTAACATTTAAAGTGACCGCGTTAAAGAAATGATCAAGCTTAGTTACCATTAGTTTGACATGAAACGAAAAAAAACTGTAACAATTCGATACCGTAACTAAAGATGTTGTATAGTTATTTGACAACATATAGAGCGAACAGAAATACAAATGCATATTGTAGTAATAGTTCAGATGAAAAGAAAATTATTAGTATTAACTAGGCCTATTATTAACAAAACACTGCCTGTGTAAGACGTTACATTAGGCCTATGTTATAAACACGTTTGCTTTGATATGGACGAGAAATGAACAATTATTATTTATTTGCTTCCATATCACATAATATAGGCCTACACCTGTAAAATAGAAACACGTACCTAATGTTTTAGTTAGAAATATAAGTAGGCCTACAGTGCAATAGCTTATTATCACAGCTGTAGTATGAAATAAACGTCACATGCACGAATTAGTCAATTAGTCATATAATAGAACTCAGGCCTAGTGTACAGAACATCTTGCCTACTGATTCATTATTATTATTATTATTATTATTATTATTATTATTATTATTGACTCCGTTAAATATTATCTTACAACATTTTTATGTAAAGTCGTGTTGTACTGGTAACCTCAAGCTGTGTGCTAACATCTGCACTTTATGTAGTACTTTCTTTTGTTTGGTTATTTAATGACGCTGTATCAACTACTAGATTATTTAGCATCGATGGTATTGATGATAGCGAGATGATATTTGGCGAGACGAGGCCAAGGATCCGCCATAGATTACCTGACATTCACCTTACAGTTGGGGATATAAGAAAAAACCCAACCAGGAAATCAGCGGGAATCGAACCCGCGACCGAGCGCGACTCCGGACCGATAGTCCTTAGCCCACTGAGCTACGTCAGTAGATCTTTATGTACTTCTATGGTCAGTTTAACAAGTTTAAAATATGATTCTCGTGAGGAATCTGGAATCCATTTTCTAAAATATGTTCCTATAAGTGCAGAAAGATTGTACAAGTGTTCTACTTCTAGAGCACGTTTTCACACGATGTAAGAGTGGGTGGTAATATGCCATTGAACTGTCAACATCTGTATAATCGCTGTTTCACTTAAGCGGCATATTTCTATAATCTCAGATGATGGTATGACAAGACTCCCATTAAATTATTTCGTTAAAAAAATAAAATAGATTTTGTTTACTGCTGGTAGGCTACGTACCATAAATTGAGTCTTTAGATTTATTACACCATATTTTTCTTAACGATTTAACAACTAAGCCAGCAATGAATACAATCACATTTTGACAATATTGTGTCATTGAGAATGATGTCTGGAAAATACCATTGGGTATATAGACATTTTTAGTGGACATCCCTCTCTTTGTAATATAATTTAAATAAATTATTTACGTATTTTCTAACGTATATAAAATAAGTAAAAATATTCCATGTATTCAGTCATAGGAAATAGAAATAAACTAATAAGTCCATTTATGAGCAATATAAGGCGTTTATATTTAAAACAATGCTTAGTTACAATATTTAGATTTACTTCTGTTATTTTATAGGCATATTATACGTTAGAAAATACGTAAATAAATTTAGTTATATTACAGCGAAGGAGGAAATCCACTAAGAAAACGCCTATATACTCAATGGTATTTTCTAAACTCCGAATACTTTATAGAAACAATCATTCGTGCTCCCCAAACATGGCATCGCGCGAACCTGTGCCAGAGGTTTCAAATTTGTACACGACACCAGCGCCAATTGTGTGTCTAGATATATAACTACAACGTCTTTGATTCACAGTAACAGACGAACAAGACATTTCTTTGCACATGTTTCAACTACATCATGATGGCATAATATCTTCATGTTTCGGAAAGGATTCCGTTATAATTTAGCCATTTTTTCCCCCCAGATTCCATTCATTTCTACAATCCAATTAGTGACATAGAGTCATCATGTAACAGCTATGAGCCATGTTCTTTCTATTTTTATCACTCTCATCATTTTGCAAAAATTAAAATCAGTGCAACTTTCACTGTCTAAATGGCCTCAGTCATCAAGATTAGCCAGGCATAATGAGTCCAACAAAGTAGGCGATCCCTCTGGTCTTACCTATCTGCTCTGATGATAGAACTTGTATGCAGTTCTGAAATGTTAGAAATGAAATTCTTACAGGATCCAGTTGAGGAGAAGAGAGATAATTATTTCAATGAAAGACGGGAAGCAAGTCGTACACTTAGGAATAAAAAGAGAGGTTACTTGAAGGAAAAACTGAATGAGGTAGAAACAAATAGTAAGAATAAAAACATTCGAGATTTATATAAGGGTATAAAGGAATTTAAGAACGGATATCAGCCAAGGGTAAACGTGATCAAGGATGAGAATGGTGACTTGCTTGCAGACTCTCCATCAATCCTAAACAGATGGAAAAACTATTTTGCGCAACTACTAAATGTACATAGGCCAAATAGAAATGATCGGGACGAAATTGAAATACAAACTGCTGAGCCATTTATACCCGAACCCACACTTTCAGAAGTCGAAATTGCGATAGAAAATCTGAAAAAGTACAAGTCTCCAGGTATCGATCAAATTCCAGCAGAATTAATACAAGAGGGTGGAAGTGCATTATATAGCGAAATTTATAAACTTGTACTTGCTATTTGGGAAAAGGAAATTGTACCAGAACAATGGAAGGAGTCCATAATTGTACCTATTTTTAAAAAGGGGGACAAAACCAACTGTGGTAACTTTCGAGGAATATCACTTTTGTTGACGTCGTACAAAATTTTGTCCAATATTCTTTTGAGAAGATTAACTCCGTACGTAGATGAAATTATTGGGGATCATCAGTGCGGTTTTCGGCGTAATAGATCGACTATTGATCAGATTTTTTGTATTCGACAGATAATGGAGAAAAAATGGGAGTATAAGGGTACAGTACATCAGTTATTCATAGATTTCAAAAAGGCATATGACTCGGTTAAGAGGGAAGTATTATATGATATTCTTATTGAATTTGGTATTCCCAAGAAACTAGTTCGATTAATTAAAATGTGTCTCCGTGAAACATACAGCAGAGTCCGTATAGGTCAGTTTCTATCTGATGCTTTTCCAATTCACTGCGGGCTAAAGCAGGGAGATGCACTATCACCTTTACTTTTTAACTTCGCGCTTGAATATGCCATTAGGAAAGTTCAGGATAACAGGCATGATTTGGAATTGAACGGGTTACATCAGCTTCTTGTCTATGCGGATGACGTGAATATGTTAGGAGAAAATACACAAACGATTAGGGAAAACGCGGAAATTTTACTTGAAGCAAGTAGAGCGATCGGTTTGGAAGTAAATCCCGAAAAGACAAAGTATATGATTATGTCTCGTGACCAGAATATTGTACGAAATGAAAATATAAAAATTGGAGATTTATCCTTCGAAGAGGTGGAAAAATTCAAATATCTTGGAGCAACAGTAACAAATATGAATGACACTCGGGAGGAAATTAAACGCAGAATAAATATGGGAAATGCGTGTTATTATTCAGTTGAGAAGCTCTTATCATCCAGTCTGCTGTCCAAAAATCTGAAAGTCAGAATTTATAAAACAGTTATATTACCGGTTGTTCTGTATGGTTGTGAAACTTGGACTCTCACTCTGAGAGAGGAACATAGGTTCAGGGTGTTTGAGAATAAGGTGCTTAGGAAAACATTTGGGGCTAAGCGGGATGAAGTTACAGGAGAATGGAGAAAGTTACACAACACAGAACTGCACGCATTGTATTCTTCACCTGACATAATTAGGAACATTAAATCCAGACGTTTGAGATGGGCAGGGCATGTAGCACGTATGGGCGAATCCAGAAATGCATATAGAGTGTTAGTTGGGAGACCGGAGGGAAAAAGACCTTTAGGGAGGCCGAGACGTAGATGGGAGGATAATATTAAAATGGATTTGAGGGAGGTGGGGTATGATGATAGAGACTGGATTAATCTTGCACAGGATAGGGACCGTTGGCGGGCTTATGTGAGGGCGGCAATGAACCTTCGGGTTCCTTAAAAGCCATTTGTAAGTAAGTAAGTAAGTCATGTTTCAGGACACGGTGGAATATTCAAAAGCCTAATTCTGAAATCTACTCTGTGTTCCATCAATTATTCAACTGATATTGTTATGAATAATTAATTAAACTATTATTATTATTCCTATTTTTTAAATTATAAATTACCATTATGGATAATAATTATGTTGTTTTGCAATGCTAAGAAAAGTAGCTTTGTCATGTAAGTTTGCTCAAACATTAAAGACAAGTTCGCGAGATTGTTGAGTGGAGAGTAGATCTTCCACGTTTTTTACCTTTTCCGATATTTTAGAAAGAAAACGTAAGTACTAACTGAAACAGATCTACAATTCTAAATACATTAGTTGAATTTATACGAAAAATTGTACTCTCATGCCTACGGTATAATAAAGAATAACAACTGAAGCAAAGAATCTGAATCACTTCAATGACAAGTCTATACCATGAACAGTTTATTGAATGACTTATGAGGGTTGGTTTCTGTGTCTCGAGTGCATGATACAATGACAATATTTTACCATAACAAGGAAACTAGTAAACATCTGTAAAGAACCAATTGCCCAAAGCTATTTTGCACTGGTGGACGCATAGTAGTGTTGCACTTAGGGCAATGCACCACAAACTGGAATGTCATGGGTTTCTTTTTCTATTTATCTAATCCTTCCAACCATGCTATGATCTTGATGTTCACTCAGCCTCTAGTAGAATAAAGTATCAGAGGTATTTCTTTGGGGTAAAGCAGCCAGCATGTAGGACTAACATCACTACTGCTACTCAATGCCGATTATCTCGTGAGATGGAAGCCTTCACATTTCGCCACTCTAAGGATCTTTCAGGGTATCTAAAAGCCCTGCCTGCCCCTTTCTCACCATTATACAACGTGAGTAAAAAGCATGGAACACTGCTTGTAGCTTTCCTATTCTTAATTTTATTAAGAAATTCTAAGTTATAGGGGGTTAAAAAAAAGGAACATTTTTAACATGTTTTCATTTATAAAGGTATACCAAGGAGGCTGTTCTTAAAAAATGGCACCATGTACTTTTCCACTTTTGATTCTTCAGGTCTCAAAACGTACAAAAAACAAAAAGAAACATTTTTTTTCTTACAAATTTGGAAATAAAACACACTGATGGCTTTTGAAATAGATAAGCACCATTAAATTATTAACACAAGGCAAAGAATTTAAGAATGTTCTAATAGTGTCACATGTTGATATCAGTTCACAGGTGTTCAAAATGGCACCCCATTCACTGCCAAGCAATATGTAAGTCTCTCTTGGAAATTGTTTACGGTTTTCAGCAACATTGTTCAGTTTATTTTTGTGTCTAATCCCTAGTTCTTCATATTTACTCTTCCAGGTCTCGTGGTCGGTCCTGGTGCACTCTCCCATTTCAAATATCACAATTAGAAATAATCTAACGAGTTTAGATCATGACATCTTGGGGACCATTCAAGAACCATTGTTATTTAATTATTTTTATTCGTTTTGTTTATGTCATTTAAATCATGGCCTCCTTTATTCTCCATACTGATAAATTATTGATATACTGAAGCATTTCTCCTTGCTATGTACACTTACTTTTGATCATAAATTTGAGATAATTTTTACAAAATAATGGTTTAATAAAGGTGAAAAACATGAATTTGTATGTTTTGAGAATTGAAGAGACCAAAAAATAAAAAATTAGTATATGGTGACATTAAAAAAGTGTCCTTGGTAGACCCTATCAAAATAGTTTTTGAAAACATGTTAAAAATATTATTTTTTTCATCCCTTATAACTTTCCTACACCGGTTTCTTCGTAAAATTAAAAATAAGTTTACTCACCTTGTATACACTCATAGCTCTTGGTAATGCATCCAACAGATAGGTTTTTCCATTTCCCTTTCCCTTCCATCCCTGATAATGCAACAGAAGTGTAGCTCTCTAAGGTTGGCTATCTCTACATCTATACTCAGTACAAATGCTAAAAATACTTACACCATGCTAATCACTGATCACCATTGAAGCCTTAAATCATATTTCGGTAATTCGCGGGTGCTTGTGTAAAGGGGGTTAAGTATGAATTGGTTAAACTGGAATAAGTACAGATTTGAACTATCCACAATTAATTTTCTCTTGTGTTAAAGGGGTTAAGTTATTCTTCCATCTATGATGCAGTCACAGTGCTCCATAGTTTGTGACAAAGGGCTTTATTCAGTACCAAAGGAGAGAAGTTTACATACCTTACAATTTGACTTAACCCCCTTTACACGAGCACCTGCGAATTGCACTTAATGATTTACAACCAATAAAAGAACTTACCTTCAATGAAGATAATGTGAAGGCAGGAAGACGTCGTATGCTGTACCGTTCATGTTCCCAGGCTAACACTTCCTCTGCAAGGTTGATTTTTTTATGAATTCCTTCCACAGTCACATTGGAGTACAAATGTTCTGCTATATCTTTCAGCTCCTGCATACAGCATTACAGTTCTTCAATTATCTTCCCATAAACATGACAGAAACGGATACTTATGTATCATGATATTTCTGAAGAGAAGATATATACAACCTTTATCACTTTTATAAGTAAATAAAAAGATTTTTGAATTTTTTTTTATTCTATACCTCTAACAAAAATTCTAATTGTAGAATATTAATGTAACTTAGATATTTTATGCTGAAGTAAATACAATTGAGAAAATGGAAAATATTTAATTATGTAAATGGTATTGTATGACAGTTTTTACTAAATGAAACTACAAAGTATACTATTTTAAAATTCTAATGTCTGGGTCATAACTATTATACTGAAGTGAATAGAGCATCAATGACAAGACACAAGACCTACAATACATGCACATTAAACAAAGTTTCTAAGAAGTTTGGCACAATATAGAAAAAAAGATTAAAAAGGAACATACAATATATTTGCAGAGCTAAAATATTTAATTAAAATTATAAAATCAAATTGTGCTAAGATAACTACAGTCGATGGTGTACAATGAATGAAAAGTTTTAGGGAACCATAAAAATTTAAAACTTACTTATACAGAGCTGTTATTATCATATGTCCCAGAAAAGAGTGGCCGGCCAAGCCCTGCGTGGTTTCTGCCGCGCGCTAACCGTGCCAGTAGCCATATGGCATTCAGTGTGCTTAGAAGTCGTGTAATGAAACTCTCGATTCTTCAAGTGTACAACGTTAGTTATAAAGTTTAGTGATTACTGTGTATTTAGGTAATGCTCAGCAACAAATTCTCACTGTGTGAACGTGTGTATATGTATAATACGTACATAAAAGGCAGAAGGTCGTGTGCGAAAATTTCGAATAAAGTTTCCAAACAGACTGTGCCTTCTGCCAAAACAATTAGATGACTCGCTAAAAGATTTAAAGAAACAGGCTTAGTGAAGAATAAAAAATCAAGCAGAAAACGTAGTGTTCTCACGCAGAACGATTTTCAGTTTATTTCCAACAAGATACCGCCACTGCTCATACATTGAGGCGTATTCTCGGTACAAGACTAATCAGTAATAATTTGTGGCCTCCACGAAGCCCAGATATAACACCTGTGACTTTTAGTTATGGGGAACACTAAAAGGTAGGGTTTATAGGAAAAATCCTTATTCTATAGATGAACTAAAAGACTATATACGAGAAGAAATCCAAGCTATCAATGACGTGGAACTTCAGTGTTGTTCATTCATTTATCAGAAGATGTCAGTTGTGTGTGGTGGCAAAAGGGGGCCATTTTCAACAACAACTGCGAGCATGGTCAATATTTATTGTTAGTACTGTTATATATTGGAGAAGGCCAGAGAAATGGTTATGTGCTTGGCACAAACTATGCAGAACGTGGCTGGCATGCCGACAGCTCTTTTCTGGGACACATGATAATAATAGCTCTGCAGTTATAGATCAACTGGTAAAAGACGTGTATGACATTTAGAAAAAACACTGGACTGTATAAATGAGACAACAGGTGCCCAATGCAATGAGCAGGACATAGGAAATGGAACAATACTACATTAAAACAAATCGAGCTACTCTAATTAAAGCCCTAAATCTTAAACAAAGCAAAGAAAACTCGCATTGCTGTGAATATCTCATGTTCAGTGTGTGAAAGTGAAAACTGAGAATAATGCGTCAAAATCTACAACTTTCCTTCTACTCAATTAAAAGCAAGAACAAACATACTTTCTGCTTGTATTTACAAGAGTCAGACATTATTTATAGCTTCACAATTGATACAGCTGCATTCCTTTCTAATCCATTAGAAACTCTTCAGCACACAGTGACAGAGATTCTGAACTGAAAGTGTTAAATACAGGGCCCCCTATTTATAAATTGCCCATACCTAGTTATATGCCTATGGAAGCAAGCAGGTTCTCAAGTGGCAACCATTCGATGATGGTGTATGAACAACAGAAAATTCATTCAATAATTTGATTCCTAACTTTACATGATAATCTAGATACACAGGACACCTCTTGAATAAGTTCTGGGACAGCCAGTACAATCCTAGGTATCGTAGCCTGAAAATTGCCTTTTAACTTTCTATTGTACGTGGATTATTTCCATACACTTTCTCTTTCAGTGTTCCACACAGATAAATATCGCAGGGATTTAAATCAGGTGACCTCCCAGGCCACAATCCTCTGCTTTATCACCAAACACATATTTTACTGCATTCAATTAACTTTACTTTTACATTGTGGCTGCAAAAGGGTATCTGTCGGATACAGGGGGGAGAGCCATTAATCCTTCCCATTGAAGGCTTTAAGGAACCAACCTGGACAAATACCCAATGTCCCATCCCTATCTTCCCGTGGTGCAGCTGTTAGTAAGCACAATTTTACAAGCTGAACTAAAGGGAGGGGCTACTCATCAATTAGCACTGGTCAGCTTGATGAGTTAATGACTGAATTTGGTATAATTTTCCTCTATCCAATACCAAATTCCCTCTTTACCCTTTCCTATCCAGTCCTCTGACTGAACTCTTACTTTCTTCGACCCCAACGGCATTAGAGCATTCGAGGCCTAGGGGTTCATTTCCCTTTCCTTCCTCCTCTTTCTACTTTTCTGTTCCTAGTGCTGACCTGGTATGGCACTAAAATCGTCCTCCAGTGGCTTAAGGAGGGAAAGCTGGTGATCAACAAGATCTCCCAGCTAGGTCCAATGGACCCGTCGACCAACAGCAGGTATGGTCCTCCAGACATTCTGGGGGTTGTGTGTGAATGAAGTAGACACCAAAACGTTAAAATATGGTGTTCACTTAAATCGTCTAACTTGCCACTCAAAATCTGTGCTTCAGTGGCTGCTCATGATAATATCTTTGAAAAATATTGGAGTACAAGAGGTCAAATGACTTCATTGTCAAATGCCTGGCATTAGAAAACAACAACATCTTTTACTTTTTTTATAGCTTTTACACCTTACATAGCAATTGTAAATAAATGGGAGCTGTTCTAAATTGCAGTGAGTCATGCTATAATGCATAATATTGTATAACTACAGAGACTGACGATTTCCAACACATCTCATTTGAGTCAAGTTCATGATGTCATAAACCTATAAAGGGCGCAACTAGCCAGAGTAGCTGATGCGCCCTTTTTAAACCCCACTAACTACACCCATAAATCGGCAAACAATATTTGTCTCCCGCCAACAGAAAAAAACAGCAGACAGAAGAGATATCAGATGACATATAAACAGAGGACTCTGTATTAATTGCTATGAACAGCTGTATCTATTGAAGATCATTTGCAAACAAAAATTTTCCTATACTCTAACCTATCTTAAATTTTTCGTAAAAATGTCAAAGTTCAGATCATCTTCAGTGAGCTCAATTTCGTTTTTAGATTGCAGACAAAACAGAAAGAATGTTATACAGTTAAACTGGTAAGCTAGACAGAACAGGAGAAGGACTGCAAACACAATTGATGTGACGTCAATACTTTATTACTGAACTAAATTTCATACATACAAACCTTGAAAAGAAGGGCTCCTGGACTTCCTTCTCTGGGAGGTTTAGAAACATGGAGATAGAGACTACTGGAGCTAGCCACAGCATCCAGACACAAAATATACGAGGCATCCTAAAAATAAGAAAAGAGTAATTAAACTAATTAAAGGAAAATTTCAAAACCCAGCACACAACTAGTCACATGATATATAATAGTACAGAACGGTATAATAGACCAAATGGGGAATTATGTTAGCCCTGAGCACTTAAGCCCAATGTGTCCATTATATCTACCATCTTTAATATTGGACATCTATTTGCAGTAACTACTAGAATGACTCAATAACATTTTTTGTTTTATTGAGATTTTATGAATACAACTCTCAACAATTGCGCGTCTTTAATTAAATCAAAAGTATTTATCAATAATTACTGACGAAAGAGTAGCATAACGTTAGTCATTGTCAATCAATGTTCTGATACTGCAAATGAGGATGAATGTGATATATAGCTACAGGTAAGGGAGTGCCTTTATAGCCTGTCTTGATAATTTTAAGCTTGAGTGGTTTTTAACACAGGTATTATATTCGCAGTTTTTTTTTTTTCTGGATTTTAGGATGAAAAACTTGGTGTGCGTGTTAAATTCAATGTGTATTTTCACGTTTTTACATTCTCATGGCAAACCTAATTTTGAACAAAATTTTTAAATTAGAATGTATAAATGAATGTTTTGTACCTCTCAGGGTTTAAAATACGATCGTATAAATAAGAAAAATGTATAAGTGAAATAAATTAACAAGGAAAACATAGAAATTTTGCTGGGACTTCAGAAAAAACATATAAGTGAGAAACATATAAATGAAGTTTTACTGTATATAATATACGTATACATCCATTCATTCATTCATTCATTCATCATAATATATGTATACATCCATTCATTCATTCATTCATTCATTCATTCATTCACAAGGGCAGGTCTTTCACTGCAAACTCAGCTTTCTCCAAATTTTCTGTCTTCCATACTTGTGAATAAATAAACTTTTTGTAAGGTTGAAAAGAAATTCCTACGCCTGGTCAAAGGATTAATAAAATCAGATTTAGTCGTTTGTAACATCCCCTGTACATAGAATACCTATCCCTTTCATCCTTACCTGAAAACGAAATTGAATGCAATTACATTAATATGTCGTGTTTTTTTTTTTTTTTTATAAGACATGGAATAAGCGTAATCAAAACCTACCATATCTCTTAAAGATTTAGATCTTTAAGACCAAGCAGATATATCATATTATAGCTTTAGCATTCATCATTTCGCTATGAAATCTTAACAGTTTTTGTGGCCAATTTATTGCATAAAATTTTGAGACATTTACGAACATTGCATTATTACGGTACAAACCTGAATTAAGGATCCTTCCAATCCATCAAGTTGATCTTCCAACCATTTTTTACTGCCCTGATAATTCAGTTTACCAGCACCCGAAAGGAGAAAGATTATATTATAACGAGCATGAGACTTGGAGTTTGAGTACAGTTGTGAGAAGAGACGTGCAAGTTCCAACAACATAACAACGCCAGAACCATTAGAGTCAGCACCAAAGGACAGCTCCTGTAATCATAGAATTAGTAGGGTAGACAGTCATTAATATTTATTATATTTTATTTAGAAAATATCACAAGAATATAATATCGAAATAAGTCAAAAGAACCAAATAATGAATGTCGATACAAATCACAAATTCTTAATACAATATGCATAATATATGGCAAACCAGTTAAACAGGGTCGTTTATTTCAAATACTTCGGCTGTAATTCATAACATATAATTTAAGTAAATACAAGGCTTATTTAACAAAGACTTCAAATGACATGTGATTCAAAAACATATCGGCATAAATGTCTATTAATATGACAAATTTATTGTATGTTGATATATAGTATTGAGAATTGGGTAAATTATAGAAAAAGAAGAGAACTCTTCATACAAACTCACGTATTATTTATATATTATAAATTAGCCAATGATATGATTAACCATTAAGTGTCATGAACTTTTTTTTAAATATTACAAAGTACAGTAGAATCTCGTTAGTACGATTTTCTAGAGACAAAACAATTTGAACGTCATATATGGGAAAACGTACTACTGAAAAACATTTTTTTTTCATCTGCGTTAAAAACGTCATTCGAGCTGTACTTTTCTATAATGGATGGAAGTGCAGTATTTTTCCATGAAACATTTCATTCAACTGTTTGAAGCTTTGAAGTCCGAAAGTCCCATCTGTAGTAATAAATGTGCTGTTTTAGCACGAATCATGGTGCCGTCGATTGCTGTATTCAAAGCACGGACTTGTTAGAACCATTTTAACCTTTTTAGTAAATAACACGTTTTCTAACTCTGGAAACTAAACTCACGTACACGTTATCGTTAGCCGCTTTTTCCTTCCAAAAACCCAGCTTCAAATTTTTTTTTTATCGTATTCAGTGTTGACAGAGGAATGTTGAGTTTCCGCACAATATCAACAAGCTTAATGTGTGGGTTGTGGACCACTTCTTGAATCATGTTCTATTTTTCTTCATTCATAATATGCGTTACTTTCTTCTTATCCATGGCATACAAACTCGTGGCTTAGATACAAACTTCCACCAACAGTGAAACAAGTTACTGACGATACTCTTGGACTTTGTTCTCCTTCATCTTCTTCTAAAGGAAACGAAGTAGCAGCACAATCTAGTATATACAGTCACGAAGCTCAATACGTAGAGAATATGCATCCATAGATAGTTGCTAACTACTAGGCTCGCTACTATCGCCTCATCACAGACAATGCGAAATAGTATCGGCACAGTCTATTGTTCCTAATACTCTCATCACCTCAAGCTTCGTGACTGTATATACTAGACTGTGGTAGCAGTGTGCTGCGTGACTGCATTGGCATAGGCTGCGGAGGTGAGGGGATGAGAGTGGGAGATAGAATGGATGTGTGCGCGATGTGCGATTGTTCATCAATATGACCACCAACCACCAAGTTTGAATGCAGTAAGTGGGAGATGTCAAACACGTAAACGGGTAATTTTATTGTATGTTTAATGGAATTGGGGCTGGGACTTCCAAAAATAGATGTACTAAACAGGAAAACGTGGTAATGAGGAACGTGCTAACAAGATTCCACTGTAATTATATTTTTTTACTGTCAACAATTGAAGTTCTATAGAACACAAAACAAATAGTATATTACAATACAAGGTTGGGAAGTGCTTTGTAATGCACTATCATATTTTTTAAATTGCAAATAAAACATATTTTGCATTGAAAACTTAGAGCAATATTATTCCAAAGCCTTTGCAAAACTGCACTGTAATGGTAACTAAGTAACAATAAGTCCACTGTAATGGATCTATTTCAGCATAGTTTTATGTTATGAAGGAAATGGGAAGTCCGACAATTATCAGGTTTCTCAAAAGTGTCATAAGATCCAGACCCTGAATTTATTGTGGTTATAACATTAGTGGTGGTGGTGTTTGTAACAAAATGTTATGCAACCTGAATGCTCCTGTTATTCTGTATGTAACATGTGCTTAGTAATGTATACCACCAGTAAATTAATCTAAGCTGGCCATTTGCCTGAACACAGCTCCAGTGACGCAATAGTGAACGTCAAAGCATTAACATTTATTAATTTACAACAGTTACATACTTACAGGCGCTACTCCAAAACTATCATAATAAGCTACAACTGCAATTGTAGGTAACTTTTCTTCAACTCCATAGCCTGATAGTTTACCCTGAAAAAGAAAATGTTCATGTTAATACAATTTGGTTCTGAATATATTCCAGGAATTATCGATTTATAATATTTAATTTCAAAGCATTATACTCTATAGTGGAACATCAAGCAAACAAATTCAACTGAGTTTCATTTCAAGTGATTAATACGAGTTTTATCTGCAGTCTAAAGAAACTGGATGTCTTTGTCCTCTACAGAAAGTCTACAAATAATAACTGGCTTTTGGAAGAATCAAATTATGAAGCTGTATTAGTGTGACAATATGATTAAGTCAAAAAATTAATGTCCCGTATTTTCTTGTGAATGTTAAGATTCATATTCCTGAAGGTAACCAGAATAAATAAAATTACATAGCAAAAGTGGAACCGTGATAGAATTAAAATTACAGAGGAAATAAAGTACCATACTCAACAAGAAGATAGTCGCTAATATCAAAGTCTGTATTGTAATACCAAGTTTCAGGGTTTCAATATTAGATTCCAACACACACATGTAGTGTTATCACTGCACTGAATACATACCAGTTAGAGCTTTTATTTCAACAGCAAATCTAGCCAAATGGAGTACATCACAGACAAATATTCAATCAGATCGCAAGATCGAATTCTCCTACTTTTACTTTCTTTATTTTCTAATTTTTTTTTTCTTATCGATAATTTTTACGTTATCACAGTCATAGGAAATGATATACCCACATAAAACCAGCCCCACTGCTACATTGTATTCCACAGATCACATGTGTCCTGCTGCTTAAAAGCGAGTTTCTGATACTCTGAGGAGATGCCGACAGCCATCTGATGTAGACATGGACCATTATAAATAATGTACTCGAGACTTTCTGACTAAAGTATGTATCTGATTAAATACAGAGCATTTCAGAATTCAACTGAAGAATTTAAGGTGTTGCAGATTGCAGAGGGGTCTTAGGTAAGTATTTTGAGGTAGAAAACTAGGAATCTGCATGCAATGGCGTGAAATAATTTTTGGGCCAGTGCACCACTGACTGTAAACCTGCATGTGGCATAGTAATACATTTGTAAATGTATCAGATACAATATTACTATGTATCTGTGGCACAAACGGTAAACATTGTAGATGGTTTCTGTCAGGGGATGAGGTAAAAAATTCAAACTTTTTTAACTTAAGATATGTAACTTTAAACTAGTGTTATAACAATAAAAGCCAGCTCTAGTTATTTTCTAATGTACGTAATAAGACACTAATAGTTTTTTAGAAGGGTGAAGGAGAAATTTAGTTTGAGAAATGCATAGCTATTACACTGGACAAGTCACAGTATGTTTATCAATTAACTTGTAGTCTACATAAATTGTGCATAGCAGTATTCTGTTTAGCAAAAAAAATCTTACAACAAAATGGATAAATGAGAAAAGAAAGAAATGTCCCTTTTCGTCTTCCTTAGAGGAGGAAGTAAGCAATATTCAGGAATTACTGTACAGCTCATGCATTTTGTCAAGAGACTCCCCCACTCTTCCTACAGAGCTGCGCACGAGATCGGATGAGTCTACTTATAGATTATAGGGGAATGGGTTAGCCTTTGCCTTGAACTCGGTAGACACATGCCCAACCTTCCCTCCTACTCCTACTCCTTCCACAGAACCATTGTTCTCGTACTGCATATCGCAAGTGTCTTGATAAAATGCATAAGCTACACAGTACTTAAGTATAGTGTAACAAAGCAAAACAAAACTGGAAAACAAGTTACAGGAATTGTTCAAAGTAACGATCTCCATTTTAAGTATAGTATTTTTCTGCAACAAATCAAATATTTTTTTCTATTAATTATTCTGGCTTAAATATTAGAAACTATGTACAACGAATTTCATATAACTTCAACATTAAAATGGGACAGAACACAAAAAGGTCATGCACTCGTCACCTTTGTGACCCTAAAGACCAGCATGTTTCTAACAAATACCTAACTGAGCTCCATAGGAGTCCAATACAACTGACTTGATTTCAAGTGAATTGTAATGAATCAATGGCTGCGTTCAGCTGGGACAGCGCTAATTCAGCTATTCATTTTTGCTGAGTTACAGCAGCTTTGAGTTCCTGAATGAACATTGCAAAATGTCTGCTGTGTTTACAAAGAAACACGCTGCTATTGTTCCGTCTACTCCGGAATATATGATACCATTGGTTGTTGCCTACCCCCTCCACTTTCGCTGGCTAGCAGCAGGCTTGCAGCAAAAAAAATTTTGCTACGAAAAATGGCGCCCGCTATTTCAGCACTGTCGGTCAGCAAGGCGTTCAATGCTGTCGCTATTTCAGCGCTACCTCAGCGCTGTCCCGGCTGAATGCAGCCAATGGCTAGTGAACAGTATACGATTGCCGAAAGCATAATAAATAAATACTACAATACATATTTCGGTGGTTCAGAAATGAAAGAATTCAGATATCTTGTCAATGAAATAAGAGGTATCGGGATTAAAAAAAAAACTACCATGGTCGGACTCGAACATACTACCTTTCGGCCTGAGGTTTGACGCATTGTCCATTACACCACAGCCTCATGTCAATGATTCAATTCCATATAGGTACAATAAAAAGAAAACGAACAAGAGTGAAACAAGCAGTGCAGTGGTGTGCTGTCTCATTATTTGCCAGCAAATTCACAGATTCTGTAAAAGCTAAATTTTGAAAACGTGGTTGATTAGTTTTTAACAGTTGCGCTTAATGCAATCTCTAATAAGGTCAAAACCATCACATAACATTCCACACCTCTATTTCATATGAGTATGAAATGTAAGCAACTCAAACAACTGGTTTTTCGTCGGAGATCCTGTGTTCCTTATAACAAATTGTTTGTCTACAACTTTTCTATAACCAGATAAATTTCTTTGGCTGAATTCTGAAACACTATGTATAAGTGGTATCATAGTTTTAACCCATATTCATTGTAAGTTTACATGCACTAGACATAATGTTGTTGTTGTTTTCTAATGCCAGGCATTTGACAATAAAGTCATTTGACCTCTTGCACTCCAATATTTTTCAAAGATATTATCATGACCAGCCACTGAAGCACAGATTTTGAGATGTTCCGAATCCATTTCTTGGTTTGAGTTGCACAATGGACAGTTAGGGGACTGATATATTCCAATTCTATGCAGGTGTTTGGCCAAACAATCATGGCCTGTTGCCAATCTAAATGCAGCTACAGACGATTTTCGTGTTAAATCGGGAATTAACTGTGGATTTTGATGCAGAGAGTTCCATTTTTTCCCTTGGGATTGTGTTATCAAATTTTGCTTGTTGAAGTCTAAGTATGTAGATTTAATAAATCTTTTCACAGAGTAATACGTAGATTTAGTAACAGGTCTGTAAGTAGCAGTGCTACCCTTCTTTGCTAAAGCATCCGCATTCTAGTTTCCCAGGATTCCACAATGGGATGGTATCCATTGGAATACAATTCTTTTATTGAGTGATATTAATTGAGAGAGCATTTTAGTTATTTCTGCTGTTTGAGATGAAGGTGTGTGTTTAGAGACTATTGATAGAATAGCTGCTTTGGAGTCTGACAATATAACTGCATTTTTAAATTTATTGATGTGACAGACAAGATTCCTGAGACATTCACTTATTGCAATGATTTCTCCATCAAAACTTGTTGTTCCATATCCAAGAGATCTATAAAGTGAGAAGAGACAGCACGTAACACATGCACTGTCACCTTGTTCTCTGGAGATCAAGGATCCGTCAGTGTATAAATGAAGCCAGTTTTGTGGAGGGTACCTAATATTAATTGTCTCTAAAGACAATTGTTTCAGTATTTCAGTGTTTACTTCTGATTTCAGTATTTCTTCTGTTAAATTTATATTATATTCTATATTTAACAGAGTTAAAGGGTTTGGTTTAATTTGTAAGTTTTCTTTTAGATTCGGGATATTGATTTTGTTTTAATTCTTGAACAATGGATATGAAACTTTTTTGAGTTTTCAATCTACAGAGAGGACTGTATGAATGCCAATTGTTTCCTGGTAATCTGATAAGTTTTTCATATTGAATCAGTGCTTTTTCTTCTATTGTCATTTTGATGCTGTTAATACTAGTGAGGGATCTCATAGAATCTATTGGAGTTGTTTTGATTTCACCAGTAATGAGTCTGAGAGCTTGGTTTTGAACATATTCTATGTCGTTTATGAAAGGTGAAGTAATTAAAATTTCTCCGCAGTATGTCAGCACTGGCTGTATAAACATTTTGTATGTAGTGTTCAAAGTATTCCTAGAGCATCCCCATTTCTTTCCTGCTAGTCTTTTTAGAAGGGAAAATCTTTTACGAGCTTTTTCGGAAATGTATTTCAAATGGTTGCTCCATGTTAACTTACTATCGAAAATAACTCCAAGATATTTGGATTCATAAGTCCTAGGAAGGTGTTGGCCATTGTATTGGATATTGAATTCTCTTTCTTTTTTACCGAGTGAAAATATTTGGTAGTTACTTTTGCTTAAATTGAGTGCCATCAAATTTGATGTATTCCATTCATGTAGTTGATTTAGAGCTTTAAGAGCAGAATTTTGAATTTGTCTCTATGTCTGTAAGATCCGGAAGTCCACAAAACTATATCATCTGCAAATAGTGCTGTTTTCATGTTTGATTCCTCTAATAGAGAGGGTAAGTCATTTATATAAATATTGAATAAAGTTGTGCTGAGGACAGCGCCCTGAGGTAGACCTCGATATGTTTGTCTGTAACTAGAAAGTGAGTTATTGAATTTAGTGGCAATGAATCGGTGACTAAGGAATTCTGATATCCATCTGAACATATTGCTGGAGATACCTAATTTCTGGAGTTTTAGTAATAATTTATTTCTCCAAACAGAGTCATATGCTAACTGAAAGTCAATAAATATTGCCAAGGTATCTTCTTTCTTATTAAAACTGTCTTTTATTTCTTGGCCGAGGCGTATGACTTGTTCATTGGTAGAGTGTAGTTGTCGAAAGCCGGCTTGTCTTGGTGATAAAAGATTTTGGGATTCTAAATACCAAGTTAATCTGTTGGAGAACATGGACTCCATGGTTTTTACTATCATGCTTAATAGTGCTATTGGTCGATAACTATTAACATCATGAGCAGGTTTCCCTTTTTTGTAAATTGGTACAATGATTGCTTTTTTCCAAGCTGCAGGAATTGAGGTTTCCATGATAAATTGAAAATGGATAAAAGTACAGACTTGGCTTTTTCCCCCAGATGTTTAAAAAATTCGGAATGAATGTTGTCGGGGCCAGGAGATTTCTTGGTTTTTAAATTTTGTATAGCTAGAGTTAATTCTTTGGAAGTAAAATTTTGATAAAATATTTCAGGTTTGGTACTAGTAATATTGTTTTTATAATTTTTATGTAATTCTCTTTTGATAAATTTGTCAGTTTTTTTTGGTATTGGGATGTAATCTGTGAGAGTTTGAGTAGTGTTTATTAAATGCGTTTGCTAGACATAATGTTAATAGAATAAAATGAAACAACAATAATGCAATATTACGATTATTATACAATTTACATCTTGGTGATAACCTGCATAGAATTGGAATATATCAGTCCCCTAACTGCCCATTGTGCAACTCAAACAAAGAAATGGATTCGGAACACCTCAAAATCTGTGCTTCAGTAGCTGATCATGATAATATCTTTGAAAAATATTGGAGTGCAAGAGATCAAATGACTGTATTGTCAAACGCCTGGCATTAGAAAACAACAACAACA
This sequence comes from Periplaneta americana, assembly GCF_040183065.1. Lineage (NCBI taxonomy): Eukaryota > Metazoa > Arthropoda > Insecta > Blattodea > Blattidae > Periplaneta > Periplaneta americana. Next base: position 62,547,693 of record NC_091124.1, on the reverse strand, counting down.
ACATCTTGGAGATATCAATTGTGGTAGCAATCCTCGCAACAGTGACAGAAACATCAACAAAATCTAATAAAACGACAGAATGTTCCAAAATGCGTTCACAGCTTGCAAAACTAAATAAAAGAGCTGTCCTTCAATGGATAGCTGCTCACGGTGAAATTACATAAAGCGAAACTGCAGATAAACTAGCCCAAAAAAGACAGCACACCCTCCTATACACTGCCGAAAAAAAAAGGGTTTTTTTTTTAGCCATTCATAAAATAATGAAAAAATTTTAAAAGACACAATACAGAGAGCTCCATAGGGAGAAAAATGAGGCGATATGTCATAAAGTAAACATAATATCATATGCATCCAGATACTGAAGACTGACTATAAGTCATGAATGTATGATAAAGAAATTATACGGAATAGAAAATCGTCAATCTCCCATATACCCATTATGCATACCAAATGAAGAAATGGATCATGAACATCTGTGTGTCCAACCCTCCAGAATGAAACAGTGTATAAAAAATACTGTGGCACAAGACGACGAATGGCTTCACTGCCAAGTGTCCAGCATTAGAAAACAACAACAAATATTTACATTTTTGTCTTTCATACTTATTTCAGTCAATTTTATACAACATTCTCTGACTCGAGACAGATGGCAGCAAAAATATTTTCATTTTAGTTTGGCAAAATGGAGTGAACTGGGCACAATATTCTTACTAATGAGTAATGGGACTAACAGATTATTGCAATATATCCAATGTATTTCAGTCATGTTTTTCCAGTATGTATTAGTGACACATATCAAACAATACAGTAGGCCTACTTCCATCACACAGTTTAAATACCAAAACACAAAATCACCGAAAAATACTGCTATGGTCAAATATTAAATTGTAATTAGTGCCATACCTGAATAGTTGCAATATTAACATCTGTCCTGGCAGTAGCTTGACTAGCACTGATTACGATCTGGTAGCCATTGGCAGACACAGAATTCAAGAGAGCTAAAAAGAAATTGATAATAATTATTATAATATTCCTGAAATTGAATCAAGTTTCCAAAAATATGTCGAAATATTGTTTATTCTTTTCTAAAAACATATAGCACTTAGCATCTTTGGTTTTCAATTATAAATTCTTTTAAAATACAGTAAAATGATCTTATATTCATGTCTGTAAGATATGATTAAATTTTGGTGCTTATAATTTATAAATTAAAATACGATATTCCATACAGACTATCAACAGAAACATTCTTAAAATGCTCATCTTTCACTGCTTATAATCAAACTTAATATAGTATGTAGGCCTACATTGGACAATACAAACTTGATGACACAAAATCCTTTTCTTAAATTTTAAATTTTGTTCTAACACTTCTTGAGAACATTGCCATGCTCTTGTATGGATTCTTGTGTCAAGATAATGAAACAGACAAGTACATGATATCGTGTTAATTTCAAAATATATCACCACTACATTCCTAACAAGTCTTCACTGAAAAACTCAATTTTTCTTTTACAAGCTTAATTTCAATGAGAATAATATATTATCAATCATTTGGCAGACAACTTTTTTGAATATATAAAATCAAGGTCCGATGTACATCTTCATGCTATTAAACATCATATCGTCGGTTTCTTGGTAAAAGTGACCAAGTCACATTGAAGACTTCCAAGCATTAAGAAAATTTAAGACAATGTTATATTAAAAATTAATAATGTAGCACATTTACCTTCAAAATAACCAATTACTAACATCTAAATAAGTACCGGTAAAGTGATTTTTGGATGGATCATTAAACCTTAAATGACTTTTCCCAACAATTCTGCATTTTGGACTTGGTCACTTTTACCAAGGAACCGACGATATAGTAAGTGGTTACAACAGTCAATAGTCAATCTATTACGCCTAAAACCACACTGATGATCCCCAATAATTTCATCTACATATGCAGTTAATCTTCTCAAAAGAATATTGGACAACATTTTGTATGACATCAACAAAAGTGATATTCCTCGAAAGTTACTACAGTTAGTCTTGTTTCCCTTCTTAAAAATAGATACAATTATGGACTCCTTCCATTCTTCTGGTACAATTTCCTTTTCCCAAATAGCAAGTACAAGCTTACAAATTTCGCTAGATAATGCGCTTCCACCCTCTCGTATTAATTCTGCTGGAATTTGATCTTGTACTTTTTCAGATTTTCTATCACAATTTCGACTTCAGAAAGTGTGCGTTCAGACATAAATGGCTCAGCAGTTTTTATTTGAATTCGTCTCTATTATTTCTATTTGGCCTATGTACATTTAGTAGTTGCCCAAAATAGTTTTTCCACTAATTTCTTCATTAAAAAAAATAATAATAAAAATAATAATAATAATAATAATAATAATAATAATAATAATAATAATAATAACCACGAAACAATCAAAGTTTTAGACCCAGTGACCTGTTCCAGTCTCACTATTCAACCAGAATTCTTCTAAGAGGGCGACCTTAGCTTTATAGGCTTTGATAGCAACAACTTTTATCAGTTTCACTATGCTGCCATCTAGCTACTGCATAACTCTCATTTGAATTACATGGAGCAACTGTACTTCCATCTAGTGGCGGTTCTCAATTGATGGTGCCGATCCTAGTGGTTGTTCTCTTCCAATGTTACCGATTTTAACATGGGGATGGCCAATCTGTTATATATGTGATCAGGGATGCTACTCACCCTCTGCTGCTGATCCTGCACGGTCATCTGTCACAAAACTGTTTGAAATGTCGTTAAAAATGTTCTGCAGATCAGGATCCCATTCAGCAAAGTATACTGGAATGGATATCTCTTGTGACATCATGGCTTCTTCTAGTTCCATCATTTGCTGTAACATAAAAATCCGAATAGGTTGCATATTATGGACAAATGAATAGAGATCATTGAAAGCAGTGAAGCACGATCACATACCTCAACTTTTGCCAGATATGGCTTCCAATTTTTGGTAACATCATCGATTTAATACACAGATTGTAATCAAATTCGTTCATACTGATCTCTTTTCTCGAATTTATCTTCAGTCATAATAAACAGATTAAATTAAACAGTATTGGTTGTGTGTTTCCAAAACTGTTACCTTCAGAGTTATATTTTTACAATAAACTCCCTCGAACAACATTGTAACTCCTATGTATAAGCATTTAAAAACATTTGCTAGTGGTTATCTGCACATTATGTGTTTACATATAATAGAATGTACAGTATTTTAAGTAGTAGAAAACCTTGAAAAAGGCAGAGAAGACTTAAAAACAAGAGAAAAAATTCATAACACTGTGGAAATCAAAGTATTCGGCATAGGGATTTAGCATGGGAAATCAGTTTTTTTTCAAATACTCCCTCCCTTGTTCCTTTTAGGGAAAAATGTTAGTATATATATTTTTTTAAGAAATAAAAAAATTAATCAAAATACAACAAAAATGATTAGGGAACCTCAGTTCCAGGATTAACGTTGAACGATTAAAAAAAAAAAAAAGTACTGTATTAAAACAACTTTACCTTACTTACTTACTTTTACTGGCTTTTAGAAAACCCGGAGGTTCATTGCCACCCTCACATAAGTCCGTCAGCGGTTCTTATCCTGAGCAAGATTAATCATATCCCACCTCCTTCAAATCCATTTTAATATTATCCTCCCATCTACGTCTCGGTCTCCCTAAAGGTCTTGTTGCCTCTGGCCTCCCAATTAATATTCTATATACATTTCTAGATTCGTCCATACATGCTATATGCCCTGCCCATCTCAAACTTCTGGATTTAATGTTCCCAATTACGTCAGGTGAAAAATACAATGCATGCAGTTCTGCATTGTGTAACTTTCTCCATTCTCCTGTAACTTCATCCCTCTTAGCCCCGAATATTTTCCAAAGCACCTTATTCTCAAACACCCTTAACCTCTGTTCCTCTCTCAAAGTGAGAGTCCAAGTTTTACAACCATACAGAACAACTTTACCTTGACATTAAAATTAAATGTTATTGAAACATTTCTATATTGCATTACTTATTTACAGCACCCAAAGTATTTGAAGGATACACGGGAAGAATGAACAATGTCACATTTCCTTTAAGGGTGATGTCGTTATCTAATTCACTGTATTACTACAAACTTTAGAGTTATTTTTACCAAAAGTGGTCAAGGAGAATTAAAACCCCAGATACACTCATCATTTACTTCATTTCAGGTAGACACACCAATAAATTTTGCAGTAATATACTGAAATAAATCATTATCTCAACCTTAATGGAAATGTGACATTGTTCGTTTTTCCCATGTACCATTCATTTATGTTATTCATGAGTTACGTTAGTGACTTGAGAAGAGTGTTAATTCATTGTATGTAAGAGAGGCCTATGGCAGCTGAAGTATAAAACGCAGTTCACATGAGTTAACTTGTCGATATTTTACTGTAGTCATCTTGTTTATCTGTGTCTGATACCACACACTTGCACTTGTTAAGATTATTGCATCATGTTCTTAACATAGCAGTCGTGTAAGCTAAACAAAAATGGTCCTAACTCCTAAAGCAACAGAGATGAATCATCAGTGGCAAAGCTAAGGTGTAAATACTGCGTAGGCTGAAAAAATCTGCTTACCTTATATCTTTCTATACAGTAGAGGTTTCTCAGCTTTTCCAGCAAAATTTTTTGTAATACAGACCTCACAAGAAGATGATGACCACTCATTTAGAAGTATTTTACAATATTAAACCATATCATAGTTTATTATTAAATTAACATTATGTTCATTACCATCTAAAATAGCTGTGCATAAAATTTCATTGCCCTACAATAAGAAGTTGCAACAAAAAATATGTTCAACAAAATCAAAATGTAAGTTACGGAGATAGTCAACTAGAGATACACTTCCTGCTAATGGAGGTGTGTGGATGCTGACATTTAAATTTTTAAGAGCACTTACAGACATAATAAAATCAAAATATTTTGGAATATGATAAATAACATACCGTACCATACTATTTTTGCATACATCTCCCTTAATGAATAAAATTCAATAAACAAATTTAATTAATTAAAGTACTTTACTGAAAATCAATGTATGCTACATTTAACAGTAACATTACGCATTCAAGTCACAGTCTATTGGTAATCTGCGCAAATACCAACTCTGCTCTCCACATGCAAGTTATCTGCTATTTACTACACACGGATCCAACACAAGGTGAACATTCACGCTCCTGCGCCACCACTGGTACCATGGTGTGAGTTGATCTTTGATCAGCAAGTACAAAGTGACACAGTATCCAATAACTACAACTGTAAGAAAAAATCCAATTGCAACAGTCGACCACAACTGCGTGATCCCTATTTTTCGTCCTTCCTCAACAAAGTACTCCATACCAAACAGACACACTACAATGAGACCATTCGTAACAAAAGTCAAGAGCACAGAGATGAAAATATCAGCTTGGATATGACGTCTTATACGCGGATGTCTCATCCAGAGCCTCAATGCTTCCGACATTCTGTATCGTGGTGTCTGGATTATATTGAAATGGTACTGGCAAAGTTCACAATAGCTCCTTCCATTCTGATTCAACCACTTCTCCAGACAAGACAAGTGTACATAAGCAAGTGTTCCTTTGCAATAGCATGGTGAAATTAGGCATTCTCGGTCCTCATTCTGCAAACAGATTCGACAACAGAAAGAAGCAACCTCAGACACTGGTCCCTGCGACCTCAAACTTAACTGTGATCTTGTCAAGTCAGTATCGAGTTCATCACTAGCAACTTCAATTTCACTATCACTGCACGATGGTATATATCCAGGAATAACCTTGGTAGAGAGTGTTCTTCTCATATAATGACCAGACATTTTACAAATTCATTATAAATTACGAAACTTGCAAAAAGCAGAAAGTTAGTATTGTAACTAATACAAAAAGAATACTAAATTTTACGTACTGCAGGGAAAATCTAATAAACTAATAATAAATATTTTGACTATTTAATTTCGAACATTTCCATAATACAATATCGCAGCCTGTTTTCTGATAAATTGCAATCATTGTCATGGATACATCAGAAAGTATAAGGAGGCTTTGAATAACAAAACACTGACTACATTGGAAACACAGGACAGAAAATTAGAATTTTGTAGCTATTTTAATAAACACAAGTGAAGAAATATTAATACTGTAATACAAAAGTGTAATTAAAATATAGTAAAACATGCCACAATGACCATTTACACAAAGCCGCCACTTCAGTATAGATCACTTTTTTCTTGAAGATTTAATTTTCCACAAAGTCCGTGTATATATTCCAACATTTCAGGTTACTTTTGACTAATGCCTGCTGGATCACATCCTATGGCTGTTCACAGTGCTTGCTCAATCAGCGCTTATGTGCAAGTAATGATTAGGGAGCAGATTTTTATGTGCTAAAAAATATAAATATATTTTTTTTATGTGCTAAAAAGTACGAAAATATTTGCTAAAAATAAAAAAAATATATTTTTTTAATGTGACAAAATTACCTTACTTAGCTTGGAAAAAAAATATATTACTAAGTACTCACTAACCATACTTGAGAGTTGGCCGAGAATTGCAGTGAACAACAAAGGTCATCTCCAAATTCTCCATCACAAATGCATGCTGATTATCTCTGAACAACGACTTATACTGTGAAAACGATCTTCCCACATCACAGGACGTCAGACGAGGATATTTAAAGAGAGGAATGTCACAAACACATACACCGTCAATTTCACCTACAGGCACACCCTCCAATACTTGAACTTTACACATTCTTTTACATACACTGTTCTTCCCAAACACATTCTGGAATTTGTACCTTAGTACTTGTACTTCTGAACCTGGTAGCGAGTCTAGTTTAATTTTCACAGCATGCATCTCCCTGTTTCAGACAACAGGTTTTTGGATGTTTCGAGTTTTTTTATGGTGTCACACAAAAAGCTTAGATTTTCTAATAGGAAAGCCAAATCGTTTTTTAAATAACCATCTTTCAGTATATCTTGAAGGATATCGATTGACGAAGCCCGATAACAGGAAATCACAACAAGATATATTGCCTTACTTGATAGACATGAGCGAGAGGCGAGAGATTTGTTTAAATTAAATAATGTTCATACCAGAGCTCTTATCTGTTGTGTTTCACAAACAAAGAGCGGAATGAAATCATCTTCAGCAACAATAAACATTCCTAATTATGTGTTGCAAGATCTCTCCTCCTTGTCCATGTTAATTTATTCTCTAATAATAACACTGATATGCTGCCTAGCAGTTCTCAGAACTTGAGGCGATACTATTACAAAAATGGATCACGGATACATCACACAGCGCTTAGAAACATCAAACAACGAAGAATTCTTAAAAAGATAACGTACTTCTGAGTGACATTATTGATTTAGTTTTAAAATGTTTAAAAGTTCTTGTAAAAAATTAAGTAAAAAAACTCCAAGATTTATGTGTTTATAATAGATTTCCTGAAAATATGTATTTACATAATTTTTTTGTGAAAATATGTGTCTTTATGTGAAATAAAATTCGGGTTTTAAACTTGAAACTTCATGTTCGGAATTTTTAACTTTGTTAATTGTGTTTTATCACACGCAAAAATAATATTTAATTACATAGGAATCCGCTCCTTAGTAATGATAAAAGTTATTTTGCAGCTAGGTGACAGGCAGTGCCCACTGCTATTAACATTATCAGTATATGCAAAGTACCCTGAAATAACTATTGTTACAACGTTCATAAGTACCAGAAATGATGAGAACTTAGGGAAACGATGGCCCAGGTGTCTGGATCCTTCTGCAGTGCTTAATACTTACTTACAAATGGCTTTTAAGGAACCCACAGGTTCTTTGCCACCCTCACATAAGCCTGCCATCGGTCCCTCTCCTGTGCAAGATTAATCCAGTCTCTATCATCACATCTTACCTCCCTCAAATCCATTTTAATATTATCCTCCCATCTACATCTTGGCCAAAGGTCTTTTTCCCTCCGGTCTCCCAACTAACACTCTATATGCCCCATTCCAAGGCCTATTGTATGGATTTGTAACAAGATGTTTTTTACGGTGATGGGTTGTTAGCCCTTCGCCCAACCCCCAAGCTGGAGGACCACCCCTTATCAGCTCTCCACGACTGCTTATTCAATATATTCATAGCTACTCTTCATATCTGAAGGCTGTCTCCTCTATCCGCAGTGCTTAATATGTAATATTAATATTTAATTTTTTTCTAACACCAAACATCCAAACACAAGTTCTAATTAACGGGTTTGTATCATATAAATACAATTATACAAGTATACTTACTTTAGGCATTTACTAAAATTATTATTAAAATCAATTAACATAATAAAAATAATGTCTGAAATTGATATAAAATATTTCAACAAGTTTAAACATATTTACGAAGAAACATAGGATATGCTTCCTGTAACCGAGCTAAGAGATTATTGGAAATCACAGTTCGAATTAACGACAATATGGTGATAACTTCCTGCTTGTAAAATAGCAGTTTCTTAAAATCCATGAAAATGTTATACTGACACTAGGTCTACGTTTTATTAAGTTCAGTATTGCCAGATAATAGGGTAGGGTGGCCAGTTCCTTTCCTTCTCCATTACATACATCGCCGACTAGCTACATATTGCACTCGTCAGACTTCAGATGCATACAAACAATTATTCTTCCTCTGACATATATCATCAAGTGAGTTGTACTGCCTGATAATAGATGTACATATCAGCCAGAACCTCAATCAGAGGATAGTTTGGGACTCATTTCTTTAATTAATATGATTTTTTCAATTTAACACATTATCGATTTGCAAATTTATCTTTCAGGTAAAGCTCCCTGTGAAGCAAACTTGAATAATTTCAAGGGAAAAATTGTTTCGAGGCTGGGTATAAATCCTGGGACCTTTGGCTGAACGCACCAATGCTCTACCGACTGAGCTACCCAGGATCTTCACCCAACACCGTCTCAATTTTTCCCTTTATGTCCACATAACTTGAGTGGGCTGACAAGGTGCCAGAAACCCACATCGAGTGCACACAAACTCTGTGTGTTTTGAAATTGTGGTTATTGCTGACGATATGGCGTTGTTAGCAGAAGAGGAGATGATACTAAGTGATATGTTACTGCAGCTAAATGACAGCTGTGAGCAGTATGGGATGAGGATAAATGCAAATAAGACGAAGACAATGGTCGTAGAAAAAAAAATAAAGGTAAACTTGCGAATTCTAAATGATTCAACAGAGCAGTGGACAGCTTCAAATACTTGGGGTGTACTAAGCTGTAGCATGAGCTGCTGCCAGAAAGTCAATAGAATAGCATTGGCTAAGGAAGCTTTTAATAGAAAAAGGAGCATCTTCTGCGGACCCCCGGGAAAAAAAAAAACCAGTGAAGTGCTTTGTGTGGAGTGTGGCATTGTATGGAACAGAAACATGGACATTACGACGAAGTGAAGAGAAGTGAATAGAAGCATTTGAAATGTGGATATGGAGAAGAATGGAACATGTGAAGTGGACAGACAGAATACGAAGTGAATCTGTGTTGAAAAGAGTGGGTAAAGAAAGAATGATGGTGAAACTGATCACAAAGAGGAAAAGGAATTGGTTGGGTCACTGGCTGAGAAGAAACGCCTACTGAAGGATGCACTGGAAGGAATGGTGAATGGGAAAAGAGTTCTGGGCAGAAGAAGATATCAGATGATAGACGACATTAAGATATATGGATCATATGAGGAAACAAAGAGGAAGGCAGAAAATAGGAAAGATTGGAGAAAGCTGGGTTTGCAGTAAAAGACCTGCCCTTGGGCAGAACAATGAATGAATGAATGAATGAGTGAATGAATGAATGAATGAATGAATGAATGAATGAATGAATGAATGAATGAATGAATGAATGAATGAATGAATGAATGAATGAATGATCACAGGGTAAGAACAAGGTAAGTTAATTTCGTAAAATTTTCTAGACTAGGGTTTGAAATGTAATATAACAGCCAGCTTTGGCTCTAAGTAACAAAAATTTCCTACAAATAATCTTACATTCTTTAATATGAGTTATAAATTTGAGCACTGTATTACAGACTAAAAGGTAGCTTAACTATGAAGTTCTAAATTTCTCTTGTGAAAATTTTACTAAATTGACTTAACTTAATTCATTCTTCAATTACTAAATGTCATTTCAGTTATATGTTTTTCTCACATGCATTTTTTTCTTCACATCCCCATAAAAATGAGTAAAACTTCGTTTATTCACTTTGTAGAAAATTAATGTTGGCAAAAAACAGTACTACAAAAAAATAACATCAGTATGCATAAATTATCTTTCTCAGTTGCTGAGTATTTAGGTAGGGCCTAAAAATAAAATATACTTTTTGTAGCATCACTGCACATTATTCTCTACTCCCCCCCCCCCAACATCAAAATTTGTAGATGTATATGAACATGAAATGAAATGGACACTTGCAGTACCAGAACAATTTCTCTATTTTCTGTATTTTGAGAAAGTAAAACAATTCAAATACGAGAAAATCTCATACATCTTCTCTTTATATAACTACACAGTACACATTACAGAGCAATTGTATGGAAATCTGTGTCATATAAAAGTTAGTGAAAGGAATGTTTGCTTTAATGAGTTGTCAAAACGTCATTAAAGAAAATTTACAGCTGAAATGGCAGAGACAGTCTGCTGATTAACTATTACTCCTATCCACATGTACTTGGCACAGATTCCTAGTTGATCTACGAACAGATAACACACGATATTGAAACAACTAAGATTCTTTTCCACAAACGTGTAACAGACTATGACAAAATTATTAGTTCTCTCAACATACAACTCAGCTTGATAAGAAAACCAAGTTTTCTAACCACATACAGATGGCAAAGTTAGTTAAACTTAAGATTTTTGGCAATATGTTGTTGTTTAGTCAACTGTCCAAAAACAGGTTTGAACCTCATAAGTGACACCAATAAGGTATCACTCATGCGGCAACTGAGCCAGGAGATAACAGGGTAGGATGGCCAGTTCCTTTTCCCTTCCATTGCATACATCAACATAAGGTCAATAAACCTGTTATCAGAATTATGACAATATAAGGTTGACAGAATTAGTGAAATTACAACTTATATTTCTACAGAGCTAACAAAGACTGTTAGATCTATGATTCTAACAACATAATGTCACTATAAAATTATAACTACCCACAACAAAGTTGAAAAGTCTGCTAACAAAGCTATAACTCTCACGACATAAAACTAACAGTGTGTGCTAATGAAACCAATTCTGACATCGTACAGTTGATAGTCCTTCAACAAAACTAAACCTACTACCCTTGCTCACATACAGTTAAGTCCAACACCATAGAAGATGTGGTCACTGCATAGGCCAAGAATTGATTTGTTTTTTATCTTAAAACTATAAGATCTACTTTCAGGCACATAAGAGAGCCACTAAGAGGAATGTATCTTTATAATAGATATCTCTGTAATACAAACATCTCTATTTGATGGACATCTCTACATGACAGAATTCTCTATAAGATGGTCACCTATAATTTCGAACATTTAGAAATTCCCTGTCCAAAGAAAAGAGAATTTCTTAAAATAGGCCTACTAGTTCCCGTAAGTGGACACTCCACAATACAAAACCAGACAAATAGTTTTCACTTTTGCTACGGTAAAAATATCCTCTATGTAATAAACTCATTCACAAAGTTTATAAAACAGAAAATTAAAATGTTCCTTTTAACCTGCATTGAAATTACATACAAGATCATTGATCTGTGCACAGATTTACCATTTTTTCAATTCTCAATGAATAGAACTATGGTTCCAATCCTTAACTAAAGTTCTTGGCAGCCTCAAATTTGCATTATGTCTGTAAGATCATAGGCATAAAGTATCGGTAATGTTTATATTCTCATTCTCAGAGGCAGAATTTTACCAGAATTTTTCTTTTCAACAAAATATTCTTCGTACAATCCAGTTTCCATTAAAAGTTGCATTGTATTCTAATCACCATCATTAATAGCCTATTCAATATTCATGTACCAATATTTGTCAACTTTCAGCCTGTGACATTACCAACATTATTTCTAATCATTTAATTTATGCTATGCAATTATTTCAATTCGAAATTTAATATTATGTAGTGTTTTTGCTATGCTAACTAAGAATGTACATTTTCACCATCTCAATATGCCATGTACGACTGTACGATCGCAACAATATCTGAAGAAACCGGAAAATTATTAGGCCTATCTTAAAACTGTAAAATTAATAAAAACCATTTATGACGTTTCAAAATTTATTTCTGACTGTTTCATTGTCTACTCATGTTAATTTATAGTGCAATGTGTAAATTAACTTTATAAAATCACAAGCTCAACAAAACAAACAAAATATAGTGTTTTGTGCATGTCCAGCAAAGAGAGATTTCACTGTTTTGCTAATGATCATAGTTGGCATGTTGTTCGCAACATAGAAATTACAAAAGATAATTTTTTTTTATATAAAGCAATAGTTCTTAAAACGTCGCCCATCAAATGTCTAGCCTATCTATGAAATAAGTACATTAATTTATAGATTTTTTTTCCATCAAAGTTTCACGCAGTGCACATGACAGAAGATAGTTTTATTTTGTACCTGTTTCTCTTCTTTCTGTAATTCCATCACATGTTGCGGTAACATAACAAGAAGTGCCCCAGCTTTGGAACGAACTTCTCGAAACTGATCAGTTGTGATGTCTTCCAAGCGTGTGACAACACAGTGACGGGATGTTCCCCACCCACTGATAGAACGAGCCTCCAGATTCACAGATGAACTACGGCAGCCTATAAATGCAACAAATAATGAACTCACAACTAAAACTTCAGAAAATCTTCTGATGATCCTTGAAGTGGATTATCATTGTGTGCTTTTTGGTTTCAAATAAAGACCCATTAATTTTTTACTACTGTACTGTAAAATGGGGTCAATAGGGATGCAGGGGGTGAACAGGGATGAAGTTTTAATATTTTTTGTGTCAAAAATTAAATATAATAATAAGAGTATTTATGTTTTCATTCATGAGTGAACAAACACTCTTATTATTATATTTACCTACTCTTTGACACAAAAAAAGAATAATAATAATAATAAAACTTCGTCCCTATTCAGTGAGGTTAGTTGGGGATGCTCTAGTTTTCGTCCAGAGCCGGCTGGCTATCAAAGCTCTGGACGAAAACTCGAGTGTCCCCAACTAATCTCACTGTAGAATCACATTACCAATAAACATCTAAGCAAACAGTGCAAAAAAGTTAAAAGTGTCAACAAATAATCTGTTAAGACACACTTTATCTTAACTGTTTTGTGTTTATCTCTGAAACCATGGTACTTGGGTTTGAACCTCGTAAAAATAATGAATTTTTGTATGGAAAAAAAAATCCTATGAGCCATTTACATTCAATAAATAAGCAAAACTACTGGACAATGTAGTACCTACAACACTTATATGCACATATGTATTACTACTGTTATTATCACTATTCTCTTCTCTGTAATTATATGGTTGAGTGGATAAAATAAATAAAATAAACACCAACTAGTATAAACAAAGCAGTAGAAAGACAAAATTCTACTTCCAAATCAACCATTATTCCGTTCTCAATTCTTTGTACAAGATGTCACCCAGATAACGAATGGAGAAACATCTAGTGCAAAATGAGGTGGGAACAAGTCGATTCATAATCTCACTAGTACAAGAACCATCTATATATGTGTAGTGATAGCACCTGTGTATGACGTACAAGAATGAAGTACACAAACTGAAAATAGTTGTACCAATCAAACTGAAACCAGTTGAGAAGGGCAAATAATTTGTCAAGTGTTTTGCATTAATATCCAAACATCCACCAACTTTAACATAATGTTGAAGAAAAAGATGCATGAGTCATTAGGGTGGAAGTATCATTGGTCTGAATTTCAATGAAGGAAATGTAGAGGGGGAAATGTTATAAAACCAGAGACATTATACAAAAATGAAATGGGCTTAATTATTTTTTAAATTAAAACATTCTACCCTACAAATGTTATTTAAAATTGGTTGTATGGTGATAAATGACAATGAAAGTAAGCCTGTCAAGATGTCATGGAAAAAATAAAGGTCTGTTCCAAACCCATTTTCTCCTCCACAAACCTCACGAAAACAAATAAGCAATCATTAACCTCTCTCATACATACAGAAATAGGTGATATAAATTGAAAAAGAAATATAAGAAGTCTAAATAATGAGGCGGAGGGGTAACTTGGGAATTAACCGTCACATGAAAATGTAAAACCCTCTCGCTGCTACTGATCGCAAATGAAAACACAGAGAAATTGTGCATATACCACTGAATAGAGGAACACTGCATTAAATGAGATATAAACAGCTGCTGCTGTTTGAGCCTAAGCAAGCTGGCAACACTGCGAAAATGTTCCACATTTGCAGCACATTCCGTTAGATGTCACCAAATTTGAATCACATGTCATAATATTGATGTCAGCACCTCAGTTCCTAGCTAGTCGAAGGCAGGTCAACTTAAAAATTTCTAAGATGTCCGACAAACAAGATGGAAAGTACTATAGCGAACGACGAGCTGCACTTAGGGAGTAAACAGGACCTCTGGGATTCGAAAGATATGAACCAATACAACAGCTGAGCAAAAGTGTGAGCAACGTACCTGGGAGAAGTCAGTGTGGGAGGCTGCACAGACATGTAGTTCTATATAAAGATATGCAGCATAAAAGAAATGGGCTGGGGGGGGGGGGGGAGGTTAGCTCTGATGATGCAAGGTATATTCTCATAGAAATTCCTTAGTTTGCTACTTTGTGGACAGTGTTTTGAAAGAAATTGGTTATAAGTGTTGCCAATCTGACAATTTTAAATATATTATCAATAGGCCTACCCATTATTTACAGAATTTATAAGTTTTACAATGTTGATGAAATGGAATGGAATTTTCGGGAGGGAGGCACTATAACCCAGCCTTTTACGATCTATTGCACTAACCCTCAAGTTAGGTACAATCCCAAACCCACACAGGCTGACTGCACTAAGGTTCGGTGCATACCCAGGTTTCGAGCAAGCCACACCACCCATCCCAAGACCAGCCCCGTCCATGTATTGCCAGGAGGTATTCAGGGAATACTATTGAATGATGGTGAAATGGAGAAATGTTGATGGAATGATGTAGATGCTAAATATGAGGAAATAGGAGAACCCCGCAATAAACCCCAACTGCGATCTTGCCCGCCACAAGTGTCACTATGAATTTGTGGCCTGACTGGGACTTGAATCTGGACTGCCTGCATGACAGGCTGAAGGTCTGACCACTCAGCCACCGCAGGGGGTTTTATAATGTTAATAATATTATTGAACTATAAAATAGTACTTTTGTATAGCCAATTTATAATTTCAGTCCGAGGCAAAGTAGTCATATTAGCCATATTTGTTCAGCTGGTAGGTAACTAGATGTTGGCAATCTTCTTACGTTATCATCTTCAACCATTATATTCATGTGCAAATGTTAAACCAAAAACCATATGTAGTATGCATATTGTGGTTAAATATTTAATTTAAACTGATAAAGCATTACGCCCTCCTTTGACGAGTAATATGAAAAATGCTACTAAGTAAAGCCAATAATTACGTTATACCTCTGATTGAGGTTCTGGCTGATAAGTATACATCTATTATTAGGCAGTACATCTCACTTGACAATGTGTGCCAGAGGAAAAACAATTTATTGACTGTATGCATCTTAAGTCTGATTAGGCTAGTGTAACAGGCCTATGTAGCTAATCGGTGATGTATGCAATGGAGGGGGAACCAGGAACTGGCCACCCTACCCCAATGTCTTATGGCCTGGTTACCTCATGGATAGTGTCTTGTTGGTGTCAATTGTGTGGTTCAGGCTTGTCTTCGAACAGCTGACTAAGCAACAACAATAATAATGTTAGTATAATGGATACTTGTAATACCGATCGGGCTGTGTAACATGAAATATAATACCGATTTTTAACTTAGACCTATAAATTTCAATAGTCTCTCGAAAGCATACATTTTGTTGGAGGTTTTTCTGTGTTATCTATGATGCACCTGTCGATAGGTGATCGCATCCACAAGTAATTCCACGTAAAGCTATGACCTGCCGATATTTTTTTAATATGGGCAAATGTCCAAAAAGTATTTTTTAAAAATCCTTCCTACCTTTCTTCTAAAGGAAAGTAGGTTGACCTAGAGTCTTTCTCATACAAAACTGTTACTGCGAACTTGAAACAAATAAGTGATGTGGAAGGTCACGCTAAATAGAGAAAAATGTTATTATGAAAATATAATAATATTTTAATAACAATAATATTTATTTATTTATTTATTCTGGCAAAGTTAAGCCATCAGACCTTCTCTTCCACTTAGCCAGAAACAAAAAAAGCTGATACAATTTTACTCGGTGAAAATAATTAAGTTACGTTAGGTTTCCTTAATTTAGAACTCATGTCAGTGCTTAACCTTTCATTCTCCTTCAATGTTTACATTCATACTTCCATTTCTGTGGAATCTCCGTAGTCATGTGTTTTGTAAAAGATAACTTACATAATTGGTTCCGCAGGCCTACATGAAAGAATCGATGACGACCAATCCAAAGGATAAAGTCAAGCGTTTTTAGTTTTTAAAATGTTTCTATCACAGTTTCTAGAACTGCCTCTGTTATGAAAGATTTACCCACATTTATTATGACTATGAAAATTTTTGCAATAATGTAGTTCCGGTCAATTTTGCAGTAATCCTCTTCTTCCTTTAAATTAAAACTCCATTGACATTACTTGCGGATAATTTCGAAAAAATACAGTTCTTTTTAATACATCATTTGGGAATTTCCATTACCACATTAATTTCTTATACATTAGCAAATACAACAAGGTTACATGAAGTGCTTACCGTGGGCCACACCATGCAGATCATACTGCTGCATGCGATGAACTGGAAATTCATGTGCAGCACCGACAGGATTCACAGGCGAAATAATAATGAATATTGGTAGCGCTATTAATAAATAATATGGAATGTAACCCCTGAATATTTCTAAAATTTCATCCGCCTCAAACCACATTTTTTTATTTATTTTTTAAGGTTATACCACCTCAATATCGCACTAGGCAGACTGCTACTAAATGCAATGTTGCAATTAGTAGCTGTAAAGTTTATCCAATGCTAACAAGTCAATGTTGCCAGATTTCGAACAAAGGTTCGGTGTTCTACATTCTCTGAACTCCACGGATTGGAGGAAATCCGAGAAGCTTGCATGGAGAAATGAGATATTCCTGCATGACCTTCGTACGAGAGCAAAGTGCGTGATTGTAGTCAAGTGAAGCAGTTCCAGAAATTATATTGGCATTGAAGTTTAGTTTATCTAATTATCTCTACAGTATTTATATAATTGAAATGGCTCGTGTATTGGTTGGTGTAAAGCGAGTTATTGATTATGCAGTTAAAGTAAGTAAATTTGATTGAAGATGAAATTATTACTATTATTGTAAAAGGGTAATGTAAAAATTATTAATGTTCTGTATTAATAGTTGAAAGATACATTATGTACCTACCACGCGTTGTCTTCGGTAGTATGACGATTACCTTCCTGCCTATTGGATCCGAGATTTGCGAGTTCGAATCCGGCTGAGGGCCACGTACGGCACATTAATGAACCTTGCCCCCTTCCCTTAATTCTCTCTGTCCTCTTAATAGGGCCTTCAAATAAAATTCGTCTGCTATTTTTCGCCCACATGCGCGTTTATATACAGGGTGAGTTTTAAGTCCACCAACAAACTTCTGGGGGTGATTCTTGACTGAAAATGGAGCACAAAAGTTCATATCACCATGTGTCCGGAAATCATAGTTTCCCTGGTAGATGGCATTGACGACATTCTGTCATAACTTGCAGTGTGCATTTTGTGTTGCAGATAATGTGATTTAAGCAACATAGAACCGCAATGATCCAGTATTCATTCCAGGAACAAGCCGAGATGGTGTTCGTGTAGGGCCAAGCAGGTGGAAATGGTCGAGAGACAGCACAGATGTAGCGAACCACGTACCCTGACAGACAGCACCACCCATATCACACAGCATCACTTGCTTGGCCATGCATGAACACCATCTCAGCTTGTTCCTGGAATGAATACCGGACCATTGTGCTTCTATGTTGCTTAAATCACACTATCTGCAACACACAAAACGCATACTGTAAGTTATGAGAGAATGTTATCAGTGCATCTACCGTGAAAACTATGCATTTCCGTACACAAGGCGATATGAACTTTTGTGCTCCATTTTCAGTCAGGAATCACCTCCTGAAGTTTGTCGGTGGAATTATAACTCACTCTGTATACTGCCGCTACTCTACTAAACAGTGATAATTATGTACTACTGGTACCAAAGAGCTTGCAGACGAAGACAAATTTCAGCGGAGAAATATGGAAAAAATCTAAGCTAATTGTTAATTCATTGACCTCGTCTGGGTTTTAGCTCACAAACTTCGGCTCTAATGATGGGAGCTGGGATCGTCCTGAACCACGAGTCCAGAGAAGTATGTAGTCTTAGAAAAAACTTTTGTCGCACAGATACTTTATAAATCCCGGAAAGGAGGCAGTGCGTATGATCAGAGGATGAACTACCACGTTCTCAAGAGAGCAACTAGTTGAGGTAATAATATTAGTTTTGTTTCATTGTATGTCTGATCATGTGCACTGCCTTCTTTCTGGGACATATAAAATATCTGTGCGACAAAGCTTTTTTCTAAGATTGTATATTAATTAACCTGTTACACCTAGTTTACATACTACTTAGCTTACATATTATTTCTCTTTATGTTATTTGACAGAACGATATTAAACTATTTCTACACAACAAAATAAGTACTGCATCTTGCTTCGCTGTAATACATGGTCGAAAAATCTTCGTTGGTTTGGTTCAGTAACTATTGTTCTGAAGCTGTGTGACACCATTTTTAACTACACACCTCAAAAAAAAAAAATAATAATAAAAGCTTTGCACCACCCATACATACCTATGTACTCTTGACGGGTATCCTATTTGACATTACTTTCATCAAAACAAAACATCTATATGTAACATAACGTCACCTGTCATTTGTATGCTGAATTACAAATGTGCTTTCACAGTACAGTCAAGTAGAGCGTGCTGTTGCTGTAAGCCTTGCACAGAACATGGAAAGAACAGTTTGTGTGACCCGTTCAGTCTGTAAATATGCTTCGAGGTGTCATTTCAGTATTCAAATATTTTGCTATGCATCCTTACTTTCCATCAACAAGGACTTGCATTGAAAATTACTCATTTGGTTGGTATTCACCACAGCGATGTTGTACAGACATATACCCACTATCGTGTCACACAAAGCATTGAAGACCTGTCTCACAGTAATCGCCTGCAATCAACAAGAGATGAAGACTTCTATCTGTGAATGATGTATTGCAGGAACCAAGAAGACACTGCGACAGGTCTGCATAGTGCTGTCCTAGCCAGGCAGCTGGGAGGGCTGTATCAATTCAGACATTCACAAACTGTCTTCATATAACATCTTACATTTCAGGTGTCTCTGACAAGTATCGACCCAGACCCCTCAGGACTGTGATATAGATGGGCAAGGGCGCATCTGGAATGGATCTGGCAGATGATCCTCTTCACTATGGATGCAGGATTTGCCTGACACCTGACAATTGCCAGGGGAGAGAGTGGAGGGAGCAGGGTAATGCCATGCACGTTACATATGCCACCCCACGGGTCCAGCAGGAAGACAGATCTATCATGTTTTGGGCCAGTATCATGTACTGATGTCAAGATGCTGCTCATCGTCTTTAAGGGACAGGTGGTGGGTATGAAATACCAGGACAGGGTATTCCAACCAATTGTTCAGATACATCACCAACAAATTGGCGACAGATCCGTTCTGCAAGATAATGCGTGCGCACACCGCTTCCATCTTGTGAACACCTTCCTCAAGGAGGCTGAAATCAATCGGATGGACTGACTGCTGTGTCTGCAAATATGAATCCAATTGAGCATGCCTGGAACCAGTTGAAACAGATACTGTGAAGATGCAGGAATCCACCATGTACCCTCGATGACATCTGGAGGACTGCTGTCGAAAATTGGAACAGAGTAGAGCAAGACAATCACCACCTTGAAGACAGTGTGCTACAATCCAAGGGGTGGCACAATGTGAGGGACCTACTGAGGAGCAGTTTTTGATTTCCGAGGGTTGATAGATGCAATTTTTTTTGCTCATATTTGTTTTTCTTATTATTGTTTTAATTCTCCTTCACAATTGATAATATTTTCAGTTTCAGAAGCATTGTACTTTCGTTTGTAGGCAAGCTAGGGAAATAAAAAATCCAGATGTTGAAAAACTTTTTTTTGAGGTATGTATAATAAAGTTGATGTTTTCTTGAAGTGATCTAGTAAGTTATTTCAACCTTACAGATTCGTGTGAAGCCTGACAAGACAGGTGTAGTGACAGATGGCATTAAACATTCCATGAACCCATTCGATGAAATTGCTGTAGAGGAAGCAGTGAGATTAAAGGAGAAGAAGATTGCTCAAGAGGTCATTGCAGTTTCTTGTGGTCCAGCACAGTCTCAGGTTAGAAATGTTCGAGTTCTTGTATCATTTCATATGCATATTTAACATACCATTACGTACCTAAAAACCTGCTTGCAAATTAAAATTGAGAATGTATAGGCTATGGTCAATTTATTGTGAAATATTTCTTTTCTTATTATAGTCCCAGAAACAAAAAATGGCCCAACTCTTGAATTTCCTTAGGGAGCACTATTGACACCACAACAGTATAACAACGGTTTTCAACCCAGTATTATTTGGATAGTATTACAGGAAGGTATTTCACAACTAAATTAATGCAAAAACACGAAATTAATTTGAAAATAAGATAATATTAATGCCTAAGAGTCATTATTAAACAAACATGATACAACAACCCTGATTATGACAATTCATTGCAGGCATTCTCTGCTCTACTAATGTGCTTGCTTGCAGACTACAAAGTTCAGGGTTCAGATACTGTTGAGGAAAGAGCTTAAAGAGCTTTTTTTTTTAATTAATTATGCGGGGTAATTTCGTTTACGATCATTTTATACAATTTATAAAAATTCATCTACTATTAAGAATAGATCAGTTTTCATCACATCTTTTCAAATGCCTTTTGGGTTACGACAATAATCGGCATAAATGAATTTCAATAACTTCAAAGCGATCTAGTGAGTATCACTGAGCATGCACAATGGGTTGAATCTGGAACTTAGAAAATTCAGACAGTCCATTTTTTTCTAAAACTGTACATATTAATTTTATTTATTTATTTACACACACATACAAACAAACAAAAGATGTTCAAACTAATGACGTTTATTGCGCACAGAGCTAATATAGCTGCATAAAATGACATTGAATGTTACATTTGGAGGCAAAAATCTAGAATACGTACAACACAACTTGAGCCGTTGTTGCGCGAACACAGCGACGTGTACAAGACATATTTTGAAAATTGATTAAAAGATGGTGTTCTTTCTCCTTCCGAATCATCTCTCCTCTCTTTCACTATTCTTCTCTTCCTCACTCTTCACATCTGTCTCGTCTTATCATAAGTCTCTCAACTGTTACACCCAATATCACACACAAGCATATCATTACATTGTAAATGTACAGTGAGGGATATAATTGTTGATGTGGATTGCAGGAAACCCTCCGCACTGCTCTGGCTATGGGAGTCGACCGAGGAATTCATGTAGAAGTGTCTGGGCCAGAGTATGAAACCTTGCAGCCTATACACGTATCGAAGATAATTGCAAAGTTGGCACAGGACGAGAAGGCTGATCTCGTAATTGTTGGCAAACAGGTATGGAAATGTTAAAGTAAACAAAGCAGAAAATGTTGGATAAGCTTGGCAGGAACTTGAATCTCGAGTACTGTTTATAGTGAAGTCACCCTAATTTCTGTATATAGGCTATTGATGATGACTCCAATCAGACTGCTCAGATGACAGCTGCTCTGCTAGACTGGCCTCAAGGAACCTTTGCATCAAAGGTACAAAGATATTTAAGCTTCCTTTATTTGGTGAATGGTATCATACCAATGCATCATTTATTATAATTTTAATTGGTAAATTTGTAATACGACCTGGGGCCTGTTTTACGAAAATACAGGTTACAGGTCTGCAAGTGTACAGGAAACTGCATGGGCGAGTACAAGTTACAGGCTACTGCATTTCTTAATTTAGTACAGGACTTGTTTGACTTTAAAGGAAAAGGAGTTATTTAAGAAAGCTACAATGTAGGTCATGGCAATGTTTCTTTTTTCACATCACTGCCTTCTGGATTATCTTAACTGCGAGGTGGTAGTTATAAATTATTATTATGAACAACTGCCGTTGTTGTAAATTGTAACGTAGAAATGTTTTCTAAATTACAGTGAAGGAAATTCTGGGGGGGGGGGGGTGAAACTTTTTCTGAAAGGCTTACAAAACAAGCCAAATTAATTAATTATATGTAACATAACCTACAAATTGTATTCTACCCACTAACAGAGATGGGTAGAACTTGTATACTATTTTTACTATACTGGTAACCTAAGACTTGCACAACTGTAAAGAAACATTGGTGACCATGAGAAATATGTATAAAGTTCACCTGTAATCTGTACTTTCTCTCCTTCACTTACAAGTGTATAAGTGTAGTTTCGTAATACACCTGTAAGTTACAAGTTTTACAAATTATCGATATCTTCACCTGTAACTTTTAACTCTTACTTTTCATAAAAAAGGCCCCATGTGTTGAAACGAAATCAAGAAGACTTATATGGCATCGACACATGATTAGAACACCACAGAGAAGATCACAATTGAGGTGTGTAGTTGCAAAATCAGATAAATCACTTTTTTTTTCGAAAATGAGTTAATGTTATATTTCATATGATTCTACAACTGCTATAGCACTGTTATGCTCCAAAGCCAGATACATCACATGGATTTGTATGATGAAAGAATAGTATTGGTGGCAAATCTTTGTTCCTTGCAAACTTTTCCCTTCAGACTGAAAAGTTATGTTTTAGTGATGTAGGCTGATTTTGCAACTAAATGCCTCAATTGAAATGCAGTGATATGTTAAAAATATCTAAAGCTACTAAATATAGATGACTAGTAAAATTTGTATTACAACAGCACACTTATGCATAACATTATCTGTCCACAGCTGAGTGATCTTAATAATCTTTTTGGTTTTGTAGATAGAAAAACAAAATGGAGAACTGCAAGTTACACGGGAAGTTGATGGAGGATTGGAGACAATTAAAGTGAAACTTCCAGCTGTGGTCAGTGCTGATTTGAGACTCAATGAACCCCGATATGCCACTCTTCCAAACATTATGGTAAATAATTGTTCATTACCTTGTCAGTAAATACACAAAAGTGTCAGTATTCTTGATTCTTGTAACATAATTCCATTTAGTGGTTAAGTTCTTGGAAACTATATGAAAATCTGAAGATTATATTTTGCATCTGCAGTTATAACATTTTCTGTTACGTTTAAACTGTCTTCTTGGGTTTTGTATTTCGGCATTTATAAATTTGCATATTTGTTCACAGAAAGCTAAGAAAAAACCAATAAAAAAGATGAGTCCAAAAGACTTGGGTGTGGACACAGCAGCACGTATTGAGGTAGTAAGTGTAGAGGATCCTCCAACCCGGCAGGCTGGTGTCATTCTGGAGGATGTTGATCAGCTCGTAGCTAAGCTGAAAGAAGGAGGTCACGTATAGTACAAGCAGGTACAGGATTTCCATTTTGGACAATGGAAGATACCCTTGTTAAAAAAACTAGGTACTTTTACTTTTATTTATGTGAGTAATCTAAGTTGCTTTATTGACTAAAAATGGCTCATGCTGTGATGTTCTAATGATTTCTATAAGGGGTATTAAGATTGTTTTAATGAAAATAAAGTCAAGAAATCATTGAGAACTTCGCACAACTGTAGGTGTGTTTGTGAAAACGGAATGTCTTATTAAATATGCATTGATGATGAGATTGCCAGTAGCTGGTATCATTCTCATTACATTATTCTTCTTTCCACCCCCTCCTAATGAGTTTTGTTTTTGTTTTTTTATTTCTTTGGTTATTTTGTATAGTGATGATTACAGAGTGGAATTTAGGCAAAAACCTATTTTTTTTCCTCGATTCATACAGGCTTGAGATTTAATATTTATATTTTTTCATTAAAATGTAAGTATGAATAAAGTAGTTTTATAGTGCCTAAAAATGCCTATTTTGACGTTAGTGCCTATTTTTAAGTTTCTTTTAATTTTTGCGTCTTTTTCGTAACTGTTTAGTGTTTTTCTTGACATCATGTACCATTTACATTCAATGAGGGATAACTCCTTCCTAGCAGTAACAACACAAAAGAGAAATACCTCTGGGCCACCCCTTCTCATTCATACTATCTTTCAATCCTAAAATTCCAACTTTCAGTCGGCCTGGATAATGTAGTCGGTATAGTGCTGGCCTTCTGTGCTTGAGGTTGCAGGTTTGATCCCAGACCAGGTCAATAGCGTTTAAGTCTGCTTAAATGCGACAGGCTAATGTCAGTAGATTTACTGGCATGTAAAAGAACTTCTGCGGGACAAATTATTATTATTATTATTATTATTATTATTATTATTATTATAATATCTTCCTATGTCTGTCTTACATTCCAAGACAGATAACAACCCCTTCCTTTCTTCTCACCATTTTCAAATACAGCAGTGAGTGACACAGTAGCCACAATAGATGCTGATCATCTACTGTGAAGCAAACTATGGAAATGTGATTGATGAATGAAAAACATTAACTTAAAGACAGAATGTCTTCATTTTGTGTATGCATTGTACCCTTGTAAAATGTGTGGAAGTTTCTTTTAATCCTAGAATTTTGCATTAAATGTTGAATCTTATATTAGTGACATTCTTTAACAAAAAAAGCCTATTTTTTAATTTTATAGAGCCTAAATAAAGGAGTTTAAGAGCCTATTTTAAGCGCCTAATATGCCACTATTTAGGTCCTAAAATTCTGCTCTCTAGTGATGATTATATGAATGGCGATATAAATATTAATCGTTTTATTTTATTAGTTCTTACATTTGTAACATAAATACACATGCATAACATGGCCCACCGAAGTAGTGTGCAACTTGAAAATGGGTCACAGTCCTGCCATCTGTCCACAGTATGCAGTATGTGAACGATTATGATTACATCTAACGTCTATACTGACAATCAGGATGTTGTTATAAGAGAAAAATGATTTTACAATCAACCACGAATTTAGTTCATTTAAGAATGAAATTCATCTTACCAAAAGATCTAATCTCTATAACACTTCAAACACTGCCACCGCGGCTCAGTGCTAGTGTGCTGGGCTTATAACCCATGAGGCTGTGGTTCAAATCCCAGTCAATCCACTCTGAATTTATAACTCGTGTGGTCCAGGCAACACAGGGAGTTTTCTTCACTACTATGGTTTCCCTGTTACATGCAAACATTTGGTGAACTCGGTGGTCTACACTTCTCAGCACTAGTGACATCTGTGAACTATGTTAGTAGAGTCAGGGTGAATAATGGCAAGTTAAGAGCACTGTCACTGCACAAAAAATAAAAAATAAACAATTCCTTAAAGTGAAGATGGAAATAGAAGTTTCTTGGTAGCAATATATTCGCATATAACAAAGACTTTATATTTAAAAAAAATTATATAAGACACTGACATGATACATTCAACACATTGTTTACTGGTGTACTGTGCTCACTAGCCTTTTAGTTAATGTTAAAGTACAGACCTGGAAACAAAATTTGGGCCATCTGAATTTTGTTTATGGGTCTGTACAATCTTTTATGTACATATTTCTAATGTGTGTTTTCTTTCGACAGGCTGAACACTTTATGGAAGAGGTGCTACATATACATGAAAACATATTGTACAAAGGACGTATATAAGAATTTTTATATTCTATTTACCGACGTGATTTTACAACATTCATTATTGTTATAATGTTACAGCTATTATTACTATCCTTGTTTAATAAATAGATGCACATTGAAAATAATGGTTTCATAATTTTGAGGAAATTATATTCCTAGACCCAGTCTGATCTGAGCAAGCTTTCTCCTCTTCCTTCCACCCACAGGCTCTTTCTATACAGTGGAGCTCAATGATTGTAGTCGTTAATTCATTCTGATGAAATCTATACTAGAATTAACGAATGTTTGTACTTCTGACAGTTGTATGTGGAGTCGCAGGGGTGGGGGGGGGGGGGAGCAACTGCTGTTGCTGCATTGCAGTGAGAGACAACGGGACAGCGGATTTCAAATTCAGAACTACTACATCTTATCTCATGTTGCATTAAATTAGGCTCGAATTCTAATTTCTAATGCAGGTATCTTGAATCCAAGATTGTTATTAGAGCTGTCTGACTAAAAAACATTATTGCAAAATTAATAGTAAAAGTTCACAGAACTACACGTAACAAATTGTGATCGATTGATACTATCACACTACTAATACCACTACTGCCACTACCATATCACCACTTTTAATAATTGTAATATTAACCTTCTGAGGACTGGGTAAATTTTGTTACTGTTTTTGGCGTGTGAAATAAGTAATGGGAACATTACATTTGTGTTTTACATTTGCTGCAATCAGTCTGACAACTGTGTTTGGCAAATGGCTGATGTGATGTGTATAGGAAGTGGTACAATTCTTAGCTGCACTAGCAACATGCTCACAAACTGGACACTATATATCTAGAACACACGCCAAAATCGCTGGTGCCAGTTTTACATAAACGAATTATGTGGTGTTATTATTTGAAATAAGTATTTTTGTTCCTTTTTAAAGTACGTTTATTCACAAAGGGCTAAATAATTATATACCGAAATAAATGAATTCGTAAACAAGTAATATAGATTTAAATTTGTGTTTGCAGGAACGAAACCACATTTCAAATTTTGACAGTTTGCGAGCAAGACGGAGAGCTTCAACAATGAACGAATAAAGTTAAAATGTGCGACATATTTAATATTTAAATAACATTGTAAAACCGGTACACGAACATTGATTATTTACAACACATTTCAATACCAAAAATATAAAAATTAAAAAGTAGCGGGGAAGATCTCATGTACTAATTAATTACGTATGTATTTTCTAAGGAAATAAATTGTCTTACTTTTAACAATTGAAATTTGAATACATCAAGTAACTCTGACACATTAAGAATATCATTTATATAAGAATGTTTAATGTGGAGTGTCAAAACACTCCACCCAGTCCTCGGAATGTTAATAATAATAGTGATTATAATAATATAATTAATATTACTCACATCTATGGTAAGGGGCCTACACCAAGTGACGAGTCCGTGGTCTCTCCATCTTCAGAGGTGGAATCACCGGAATTGAGGGAGATAATTACTTCCTCGACACATTCATCCAAAATTCCCTCTTCTGCCCATACCTCTTCTGCAACATTTTTGACGTGAGTCACTACCTGCCCAGTCTGCTGCAGTGACTCATTTGGTATCCACACACGAAGAGAACCCAGATGATCTGAGAACTCCCAATTGCAGCAATTGAAGAAACCTCAAATCTTGGTGCTCTCGTGCCCATTTAGCAGGCCTCGGCACTATTAACTCGATTGAATCACTGCAGAACACCCCTTAATTCCCTACTCCACTTAGTTTTGATGCAGGCGAAGAAGATATTACTGTACCATTATAGCCAATATTGAGTTTTATTATTTATTACAAAAACTGGCCCCATTGAGGGTAGCCCTTACGGACTCAGTATATCCTCAAAAAATTAATATACATATGTAAACATTGTTATTAAATTAAAAAAAACAAAAAACAAAAAACAAAGAAAAGGGCATGAAAAATTACAATTGCTATTAATGTGGCACCATATGATTAATCAGAATTTGACAGGATTTTTTTAACACTATTATTACAATGTCTTCCCTCAGAGATGTTGGCAGAGCAAACTGCCGTCAAAATTCTTCGAAAAAAGCTGGTATAGTTCCTCGAGCAGTTGTAAGTTAGAGGTGATACGGTGAAGTTGGATTCTTCCAATAACCGAATAATTGTGTTCTCTAGCGAATACGTGTGTTTAGTAGAAGTGCTCGCACTATTGGTATACTTTCTTTGAATGTTTTGTAATTAATTAGTGACCCCACTCAATATATTTGAAGGTTCTGGACATTCCTGCAGAGTTAACCCTCCGTAAGGTGGTAGGGGTGCAGGAAAATGGAGGTCGATGTTTTCGAACAGAAAGAGACTTGTGATCATGTCAGGTCATCACGGGTGGCCATACCTAAGTATAAGAATTCAAACAACAGGGTAGCAGAAGGAAATAAAGCAGAATGTAAGACGAGTAAAGTACCTAATGTATTAATATCAAGTCAGGGACTTATATCATCAGTGGTTACAACAGATATAAAAGTTTCTGGAGATCATTCTAGACCAGATAAGTCGGTGCAACAACTGGAAGAGATGATACTGACCCAGGCAACACTTGGACAGGATATACCACCAACCATAACCTCACAGAAAGAATTATATTCGTATAAAGACTCTGGCCCCTATTTAGTGATACTTAGGGCTCAAGAGGGACTAATTAGTAAAATACATCCTCTCAAACTAGGTAAAATACTTTTTGACGATAATATACCTAACATTCATGTTGTGAAACCTGCGGGGAAAGCAAAATTCGAAATACATTTCAAGACTTATTTGGACGCAAATAGATTTCTGTCGTCAGACTTCGACAACAAATATAGATGCAACACATTCATACCAACATATCACATACATGTGAAGGGTATTCTTAAGAATGTAGCAGTAGAGGTTACCGAAGAGGAAATTAGGCAACATAGTATGTGTTCAGAGAACTATTCTATTAAATCAGTTATCAGATTTAATAAAAAATGCCAAAATCAAAGCGGGGAAATAGAATGGCGCCCATCCACCATGGTCATGGTCACATTCAGGGCGCAACGATTACCAAAGGAAATTAAACTTTTCTATATGGTATATCCAGTACATAAATATAATAGCACAGTATTACAATGTCGCCAATGTTGGAAGTTCGGACATACCAAAAAGTTTTGCCATAACGATGTAAAGTGCTTAAAATGCGCGGGAA
Organism: Periplaneta americana; assembly: GCF_040183065.1. Classification (NCBI taxonomy): domain Eukaryota; kingdom Metazoa; phylum Arthropoda; class Insecta; order Blattodea; family Blattidae; genus Periplaneta; species Periplaneta americana. Next base: position 62,518,378 of record NC_091124.1, on the reverse strand, counting down.
GTCATCAAATTCAGAACTGTACGGAGGAAACCTCAACATGTGGAAATTGCTCGCTAGCCCTTAAGGCTAACAGTGTTGACTGTCCTAAATACAAAATAGAACTTGCAATAATAAAAAAAATAGATGAACTTAAGATTTCAAGGTATGATGCAATAGCAATACACCAAGGTAAAAAAACTTTTAGATATCGTGGCTCTGGTGAAAGACTCCATTGGGGAGGCATTCCCAAGATTATCACTGGAACGTGAGTATACCAAGGAGCAGTACCAGGCTGTCCATCGCCCCAGTCAACAAAGTACCACAACACAAAAGTGGGGAGGCCACCCCCAGAAGAGACGATATGAAGCTCAACAATTGACGCCATTAAAGGTAAAAATTACACGAGATAAACCTAATTTATCCCCTGAATTTAGGAAGAAATACGCGGCAAACCTGATCCCAAATCAAAGAAACCCCATTGTGGTTCCAGCAAAGTACGGGGAATCTGAAGCCCAGCAGACTAATAACCAACAGAATAGACCGTTAGAAATCCCAGTCTTCAAGATGATAGAAGATAGCGTTTTAAAAAAGACCCTAGCATCATTGGAAGTAATTATAACGACATGTGCGGAAACTGAGAAATCCCAAATTAAAGAAATTATCCAAAACTTAATAGCACCATTCAACCTATAACATACCGTTTCTTACAGTGGAACTGTCGTAGCATATCCAACAAAATCGATGAAACCAAAAAACTTATACATGATAACCAATTAGATTTGGTCTTTATTTGTGAGACATGGCTCACACAAAATATCAAAACGAGGTTTCCCCCATATCGGCAGATCCGTCTGGACCGCCCTGAGAAAGGAGGAGGAATACTGGTGCTCACATCCCCAAAATTAATGGTGGAGAAATATAGGACGATTACAAACTATAATGACAAATTCCAAGCCATTGAATTAATCTTAGAAACACATGGTCTTCATATAATATGTGTGTATAACTCTCCACAAAATTATATATCGGAGATGTTCTGGACAACTCACTTCCCGCATGATAATACCCTAAACTACATAATTTGCGGAGATTTTAATCTTGGCTACTCGCCTAGTTATCTAAATAATAATCCGGGTAGATTCCCATTTCTGGCATCACTGTATAGATCAGGGATAAGTATTATAAATTCAACAAGGCCCACACGTCTAGGCGCTGGTAACCAACAACACTCAGCACCGGATTTAACACTAATATCCAGACCGCTAATTCCTAAAACTCAATGGAGTATACATATGGATACAATGGGCAGCGATCACTTCCCGATAAGCATTACCATAAATGCACAGCAAGAATATATCAAGTGCCCACAAGGAACTACCCAGAAGAGGAAGGTTGAATGGATCAGGGTAGCAGCTGACCTACAAGATAAACTAATAGACTGTACATCCATAGACGAATTTCAAAACACTATTTATCACCACCTTGATGTAAATTACCCGCCTATGACCACGAAGAAAAATGCCACGAAATTAAAACCAAAGTGGTGGAACGGTAACATCCAAAAAGAAATTGCGATAAGAAGAAGGTGCATATATATGTTTCAGATATGTTATTCACATTTATGGCCGTCAGACAACAATACACCAAAGTTAAAAGAATAGTAAATAAATATAAACGATCAGCCTGGAGGGCCTACATGACCCAAATTACAGCGCACACATCATCAACAGACATATGGAACAACATCAAATGGTTTACTGGCTATAAAGCACGGAACACCTCACCTATACAGCTCAACACAAAATTACAATATGATTTCCTAAAACTTATAGCACCAGATGATATAGTACAGGTATATGACTATCCTACGAATAACATTCCATCAGAATTACTACAATCTATTTCCAGTACAGAAATCCACAATATACTAAAATCCCATAGAAATCATTCTGCCCCAGGACCCGACAACATCACATACAGCAGCCTAGAGGTTTTTCCGGAGCATGTAATACACCACATGGCACATCTCCTTTCGCAATTACTAGTTCAGCCGAGCATACCGGAAAGTTGGAAAGACTTCAATGTACTTCCAATCCAAAAACCTAACACGGTAGGGGATCAGGTAACACATTATAGCCCATAGCTTTGGGTAATGTTCTCAGAAAAATCTTCGAGAAAATTCTGGCAACAAGATTATCCTTTTACCTGGAAAGATATGGGCTATGGCTGTCCAACCAATACCGATTCCGAAAAGGATACAGCACAATTTGGAACGTCATCACGATTAATACAGAAGCAAAAATAGCCCAACTTTTAAAGAAAAGAATGTCGGTCATCTTCCTAGACTTATCTAGGGCATACGACTCGGTCAACATCGCAATGTTAATACATATATTACAGACCATACAACTCCCACCGATGTTTATTAAATTAATAAATTTATTAATGACTGACAGAAAGATAAGACTGCAACCAGTATTCTCGATTACAGAAATAAGGACATCCTCCACAGGCTTACCCTAGGGATCAGCCCCAAGTCCAATCCTTTTCACTATATACATAGCATCTCTGAGCACACTACCACTTCAAACTACAAAAATGATATTATACGATGATGACATAGCCTTATATTACACCTATCATAAAAATGAGTTTCAGGAAAAATCAAGTCGACACCAAAGTGATATAAATATGGTGATCTCAGAATTAGAGAGATTAGGATTGGATGTTAACCCTAGGAAATGCCAACACCTACACATGACACAGGCTAAGACCCGACAAGAAGAATGCCATTACATCAAAATGGGGGCCGATACTCTGCAAACAGTACTAAAATGTAAATTCTTAGGGGTGATCCTGAACACTAGTGAGACAGGATCCGACCACTATAACTTTGTTATCCAAAAAATTAATAATAGGAAGAGGATTTTCCAACATATTACGGGTCGGAGATGGGGAAATCACCCCAAAACACTAAAATTACTGTACAATAATATGATACAATCGGTCTTGGAATATGGTATAGGGGCACTCCCTCACCCAAATAAGTCACTCCAGAGCAAATTATTGACAATGATCTATGGAATAGCCAAACAAATAGTGGGAGTGAGAGGGAAACCCAAAAAAATCAAAATCTTTCAGGAATTACAATTGGCAAAATTCTACACTCAACAAATAAGAGCCTGTCATCAGATTATGAAAACGGTATTCTCCAACACAGAGTCTTATCTATACAAAAAGCTCAAATGGCTGTACCCATTACTAGTACGAAGAGGGGGAGAGAACAGGATAGGTACTAGCCCGCAATACATCAAGATTTTTGGGAAATATTATACTTCCTCTGCAATTTATACATCTCCCTGCTTCCCGGTTTTCTGTACTAGCTACCAAGTTATCATAAATAATATACCAGAAGAGATGATACAGTTCACAAATCGATATACTAGTAGGGCAGAATTTCTAGAATATTCCCAACAATTGAAAAGGGATCACCCGAATATACAGGAAATTTACACAGACGGATCGAAAATGAATGAAGGTACGGGAGCTGCATATTATAATAAAACCAATGGAGAACAAAAAGTTATTGGATTACATAAAAATTCCTCTATTTTCATGGCAGAAATTAGGGCTGTGGAAGAAGCGCTGATCTCTATACGTAGCAGTCAAGAAGCCTGTATACGGATACTCATCGATTCGAGGAGTGCACTACAAGCCATTAAAAATACAACAGTAAATATTACAAGATCTATGGCCGAAATACACTGCAAACAGCTGATATCAGAATTACAAATAGCGAACAATGACATCCAATTGGTCTGGATTCCAAGTCACACAGGAATACAAGGAAATGAATATGTTGACACGCTGGCAAAATCCGCGACACATATTTCCTTAACCACCTATGAACGGATAACGACGCAGGACTTTCAACTACAACATATCCAGTCAATACAAAGAAGGGAAGGAAAAAAACTGAAACCGATATATCTAACCAAAGCACTAACCAGATATGAGATAACAACCATAATGAACATCAAGCACAAGGTAGCACTGACCCCAGCATACCAATATAGGATACAAAGGGCGGATTCAGCAAGATGTGTGTGTGGACAGTGGAGGGACATTAATCATGTTCTACTAAGATGCAACCGTATCTCCTCTCAAGCACAGAAATTTATATCTGAAGTTAGTTCAATACAGGGGAATGGTCCATTTTCAATACCAAACCTAATAGATACTAATAAGATCCCAATATTGAAAGCACTTCTACGACACATACGTAGATGTAAAATGAAGCTATAAGGCTAAGAGTATAAACAACTCGATAAGATAATAATTCAGATAAGGAACTAATGTTGGTCCATAAGGACGTTGAAATTGCCTTCCAGGAGAAAAGGCAATAGGACGTCCATAAAGAAATCAAAACAACAACTAGTTCCTCGAGCACCTATGAGCAAGCTGAATACCTCAACGTGAATTAAGGCATATTTCAGCTTGAAATAGTTGACTGTAGGCTCATAGATCGACTTCTTCTCATGGTGGACCTCGGCTGACTGATGACATCCTACTTCAAAACAATGATGACCTGTTTAGTGTCAGCATTGTACGCAAAAATATCGACTCGTCTCGTTGACCCATTTTCAGCTAGACAGGAGATTTCTTCTGCTACTATCCAGCCCTTAACTTCTTAATGCTGCAGCAATTTTGGATCTTATAAGATGATGTCTAAGAGTTCCTCACGAGCAATCCCTGTTCACAGAATCCCAAGACATGTGCTAAAGTTTCAATCTCCGGGCTGCCATGCCTGCACCAGGTACTGTCATGAGATCTGCTGGGAACGGAACAGCTGCAATAACACTACTCGATACACAATACCATAACTCGTAAATATGAAAAATAAACAAATAAAGTTACAAAGGTATAGTTACAATAACTAATAAAATGTACATTAAGTATAGAAAGGAGCCTGATTATTCAAGTGGTGATGGTGAAATACCTTATGAAATCATTTACCATGTCAGTACGTTTACCATTACTAAAACATAATGAATTCTTATGAAGGAAGCAAGATCAAAAATTACAAACTGAGAAGCTAAGCCATTAGAGGTTTTGTATATTGACTTTATAACCGTTACAATTACAAAGATTAAAATTAAATCAAATTAGTGAATTTTCACTTTTTTGATAAAATCCTATCTTTAACCTTGGCAATTACATCTGGATGACAGAAAGCATTCACTACATCCAGCAACTTATTGTCATCAGCTGCTAGTGCTGTCTCCTTCTTCTGTAAAGTGAACTGTTTCCACTTTTCATGCAGCAAGCTCCTGCAATGTGCTGCTGAATACTTGGGCACAATACTAATGAAGTTCTTAAATTTGGAGAGAAAATCCTCTTCTGATGTTTCACCATAGAACTGCGTTTCACTGTCTTTCACTAATTTTGGCTTTTTCGAACTTGTCGCATCCAACATGAAATCACCAATACTGGCACTTTTCTGCTGACATATCTCCCGACAGACTTCAATTTGCTGCACCAACTTAGAAACCGGATCTTCCACCAAGTTTTCCTAGAAGAAGATTTGTTTGCTGATATATAAGGTATGATAATCATGAAAAACTAAAAAAGCCACTGTGCAAGTCCAAGTAAGGAATCAGAATTGTTTGCTCAACAGACCACAAAAAAAGAATAAACTTCTGACAGCTATGTAACGTCTACTCTGATCAACCAGCCAACAAGAACTACATTCATCGCTTGCCTTTTTGGCACCACAAGGCAAGTGAGGACAGTTCTGCCATGTAGATCCTTAGCTCAGTTGCCATCGTAATGTAAATACTTCGTTTCGTGTTTATCAGCAATGTCTGTCTGCTATCTGCCCCCAAGGATGGGTAGGGAATGTTGCTAGCTGCAACATCACACCCTAGTCCTGTAGCTTTCACGTGCTTCACTAGAGCCATCAGAAGTCGATTCTTTTGTTGTGATAACAATAAGTTTCATTTTTGAGAGGAGTAAAGAGATTTAATGAATATCACATACTTCTCTCTATTAATGTTGTGAAAATACTTACAGAAATCCTTAGAAACTGAAAGGTTTTATATAAACTTTGCAACACTGTTGTCTTCACAAGGAAAATACTTAAGTGTCAATATAATATCATGCAACTGTGGCAAGTCAGAGAACAAACATATGAGATACAAGTGACATACTATATTTTTTCATACCATATTTACGCGATTATAATACACACCTTTTTGAGAAAATGCCGACTTGAAAACTGGAATGCGTATTATATTCGCATGCAGACATTCAGATTAGAACAGATTAAAATTAATGCTCAATTTATGCTACGAGATAGGGTGGGAAATCATTGATGGAAACAGGTTGCTAATCCGTCCGGGTGTGGACCCGAATTCGGATTAGTGAGGTTCTATGGCATTCAGATACAGGATTAGGAGCACTGACTCAGTATTATTTACAGATTTATTTCATACCTACCTCATTTGGATTAAGTAATACACATAGTTCTTGCTCCGACAAACCCTTGCACACTTGAGAGACAAAGAATCGGACAAGAGCTTCTTCCAATCTACTTTCATCATCTGATGGCTGCACAAAAAAAAATATATATATATATATAATAAATTATTAATTACAAGTGTACCGGTACTGTATATATTAATTATACGTGGAGAAGCTTCAAGATGAGAATACAATATTCTCACTTTAGAACATGATATAGCAACTATTGTGCCTATGTACATTCCATTGTGTTCTACACATAATTTCTTCTTTCATTCAGCCGTTTTATCAACAGTAATCTCACTAGAGGTTTTCATTTATCTAGAGAAAATCAAAACTTGAGTGGGATTTAATTGACTATTATACGATTAGAAGAAAGTATATAAAGATTAGAAGTAATAAAGTACTCCAATACAATAAAATATTAATTGGCTTACGAAAATACAACTGTCTTCAAATGTATTATTGTACCATCTCAACATTACGCTAGATGGCAGTAGTGTTTTATGATTATGTTTTCTTGTTATCAGTTGTGTCAACTATGGAATCTTCATTGAACTCTGTGGACGGTTTACTAGTCAAGAAGGCTTTGTTGATTCAGTTTCGTTTTTATTAAAACATTTGCATTCCACTTCAATCATCTGGATCCCAGTAATCAACGTCACTTGACAAATGATTTTCAATAAATCTTAGTATTAAACAATCTCTGATACGTGATTATCCATAATATCATATAGCAGAAGCCATAACAAACATAACCTAAATAATATAAACAAGTGTTAGGAAAGTTTTAAATAGGGATGATGAAATAAACAAGAAACGTTTTAATTAACGATGATGAAATAAAAAATAAACATGAATAATTTTAAAAGAAACAATTATTGAAAGTACAATTTTCAAATTTGAATGTTTTAGTGGTTGGTGGTTCAGTTGATGTTATATTGGACATATGCGTAAAAGAAGTGAACTCGTTGATGTACATGGTGTATCCCTCAACTTATTCAGGATTTCCGAATGATGCTCTTCATATATGACCAGTGATCTTTATTAATTCTTGTTCTTGAATGCCAATGTGAGTCATATTTGAAAGTGCTGTGCATCGACTGGAGTGGTTTGTAATTTTCTGTTTTTTGACATCCAGACCAGTGCAGTTTGAAATGTTGGCAAACAAAGAAACAAATGCTAGGGTAGTGATAAAAATAAACAAATGCTAGGGACGCGATAAAATTAAACAAATGCTAGGGACGCGATAAAATTGTGCGATAACCAGCCATGATTGGTTGAAAGACGTCCTTTCGTACCGTTTTATTGGTCAAAAGTAGTGTGACGTAGTAAAAGTGTAATAGTCATTTTAAAATGTTAAATCTAAAGCAAATACACAGAAACAACTGTTCAGGATGTAAAAAAGTGGATGTTTATATAACATGTGCTAATCTTATAAAATCTTTAAGAGGAAGGCAGAAAATAGGTAAGACTGGAGAATGCTGGGTTTGCAGTGAAAGACCTGCCCTTGGACAGAACACTATGAATGAATGAATCTTTTAAATGCGTTCTTATAAACGTCTGTAATAACTCGAACGAAAACAGTAACAATACATATGAAACTTCTGAAAAGCCAAAACCATTCCCTGGAATGTAACAACCAATACAGAAAATGTTCTACTTTCAACTCTAAAAGATCATAACCAAACTGTAGGATAATGAACCTCTTCTTCTTTCATCCCCTCATGGACCACCTACCACAATTCAGTTCCCGGTCTATATCTCTGGCTCATTCAAATGTCCCATAGTAATGAGATTATGGAAACTGAAATGATAGGGTACAGTGCTTCTTATAAACACTCTTAATGCAAAAAAATATGACACCTTATCTATTTTGATTCTTACACTGAAGTGTCAGAACTGCGGATTTCCCCAGGATCGCTGCCAGAACCCATGCTGTTAGTAACTATGCTATTATTATGTTAGAACAACTCAGCATTTCTCACTCATCTATAGAATCGACATCAATTCTTTTTCTTTATGCAGTTCGAATGTTTACATTGTCTACTGTAGCTAATTAAAAACAAAAAGAATTCTACATTGTATCAGGAATACACTGGCATTTAGAGTACATCATCTAATTTAGGGAATGAAACTATAATTGTATTGTATGAATGTTTTATTTTTGTTTCGATTTGAAAATGGAAAGTATGGGTCTATGATAACAGAAGTAATTAATGAAGTACATACAATTTATTTTCTCGTCATATGAAATGACATTCAAAAATAAGTCCCAGCTCAGAACAAATTTTTCACTATAGCTCACTCAAAGTGTACACTCATACATGTCCATTATCACTTTAATATTGCAGAACTCGCGATTACAAATCAAACAAGTGATCGCACAGGTCTATAGCTGATCTCGATGCTGAGATATTCTTGAGAGAGGCTGCACAAAACGGCTAATTTTATACGCAAATTCAACGCCCTCATGCCCATTTAGCAGGCCTCGGCACTATTAACTCGATTGAGTCACTGCAGAAGACCCCTTAATTCCCCACTCCACTTATGTTTTGATGCAGTACGAGCAGACAGGAAGATCAGTGACGGATTGTATCAGGTGGGCATCATAGCTTTCACAAACTTTTGACTCTTGCTGGTCGCCTAAAATCCACCACTGATGCATACAGCCTTATTCTGCATTTGTTTATAAGATAATGTAAGTGGGGGTTTCTCCATCCCTTTCACTTCCTCTCTTACGCCCAGGGCTGCCATATAGCATTTGGCTGTGGCTCACACTGTTGTCACAATATGCATTTGAAATTCTGCCATTTTTTTTATTCATCATGGATCCCAGAATAGGTGTACATACTCGGTGTAGGGAAAGACGTATTTTACGTCTAATATGATCTACAACATAACATCGTTATGAAGGAAGGGGATGTTAGACGTTGTAATACCATATAGTCTAATATAACCTATATAAAATGACAGGATGCAATCTTACCAAAGGAATCCAGGAATTAATGCTCACTGCTGTCCCCAAATTCTGAACAAAGTGCCACCAGTGATGTGGAACAAATAACACTTCTCCTGGATTTAAGGTTACAACATATGCTTCTTGCAGGTCTGAAATATAAGGGCACAATTTGTGTTGGCAGCACTTTAGTAACAAGGAAGTTACGTAAATGAGCTTCCAGTGTTAATAATGTTAGATTAGGCCCACATTGCAACAGGACTATAGTTTAGCAGGCTGCATGTCGATAAATAAAAACAAGATGAACTGAAAAATGACAAAGAATCCTAAAGTGATATGTGAAAATAATTGGATGTACAGTATGCCATTAGAAGAAATGGAGTTAATGTTGAAGAGCGAAGATTGTCGTAGAATGATTTTAAATTTATTTCAAATTTCTGCGAAAAGAATAAGAATAATACAAAAGAAACTCTTAAATAATGATTCTTTTGAAGAAAATGAGGCTGATATGAAAACAGGTTGCATAAAATTGATAGAAAAGTATGGGACATGTTAGTATTGCTCTTGAAATCACACATAGTAGTCATTATTACTGCCAACATCAAACTAACTCTGAGTATCTATTTTGATAATCTGAGTTTAAACTTGAAAATCCTATTTAGGTAATCTGTTTTGTGGCTTCAAAAAGAAAACAGGATGTGAACTAAAAATGAAATATAAAACTTAGTTCACATATTTCAAGCAAAACTACAACTTCTGCTTTCAAAAATCTAAAATATACTTCGGAATATGTATTATATGACTTTCTTGTGTTAAATTCTATCGTACCTACCTGGTCGACCAATAACAGGTCGAAACATGTAAACCAGGTACGATAGAATTTAACACAAGAAAGTCATATAATACATATTCCGAAGTGATACAGTGTTAAAAGTTGTGTAATCAAGATGTACTAATATATACATTGTGATTTTTGTACTAAGAGGGAAGAGATGTAGGAATCTTTTCAAATACATGGACAATGACACTTATGTATGGGTAGAGGGAATTCTCGAAGGTAGCGAGAAGTTCTGCGAGGAAAATAACCATGATGAAAAGTCGGAGAATGACTGTGGCTGTGATATGAATGTAAAAAACTACAGCACTACTACATCGATGGGAAAAAACTCCTACGAAAATGTCTCTTTTTTTCTCTGTTCTTAATTTCTTTAAAATAATTTTCCATCCAGTAAAAAAGGTATTTTGCCAAATATCCGGGCTCTAGTTATCAGATACTGTAACGAATTGAGCTTTTTTTTTTATTAAAGTGAAATAAAATAATTTTTAGATGGAGTGTGATGCCGAGAAGCTCGTTGTGTGACAAGAAAAACGTCCTGCTATTTACAATTTTAATTTGAAGGATTACAGCATATGTGTACTTGGTTATGAGTTTATGACGACTTGTTTGCTGCAGTGTGTACTGAAGATGTTTAAAACAGCAACAAACATTTTGTTTTGAGCAACCAAAAACAGTTTGTTTACCGCAATGTGGGTCTAGCGTTACAGAGATGAACCTACATGCACATATTCTACACGAAATCTTTGCCAATACAGCGACTAATCAGTCTTTGACACCATTCTTTTCTGGTAAGATTATCACAGTGAACAAGTGAAGGAACAAAGTAAGTGAACAAACAGAAGGAAATGTAAATTCGAGTGATGCCAAATAGTTTATATTTGGACTGTATAGAGTAAGGATCAAAGTACAAGTTATAAATATGACTTGTTAAATCAATAGCTGATATTCTAAACCAGTAATAAGATTTTCTTCATTGGGTGAACAAACTACTGCACTAATTCAAGACCAGTGGCGGCTCGTGAGTATTGAATTCAGGGGGGCTGCATACAAAACTAAACCATGCAACTAACCTTATTTAAATATTAGTTCCATGCGCCTTGTCTTGTAGGTTGCAAACTTTTGAATCATCTTCTTATTAAAATCCGATATGTCGTTTAACATAGTCTTTACAATGGAAAACATAGCTAATGTGGTCAGTCTCTCTTCTCTCATCGTATTTCTGAGATAGGATTTTACTCTCTTCAAACACGAAAAGCAACGTTCTGGTTCGGAAATTGTCATTGGTATGGTGATAGCTATGCGTAGTAGTTTCATAACTTCTGAAAATGAGACCTGCAAGTTCTCTGATAGAAGAAACTGCAAGAGCTTGACTGCGTCACTGATATTTCTGAATTCTTGTCTCTGATACAACACAATGAGTTCTGTTTTTAGTTTGTCTTTATCGAACATTAGAAAAAGCTTCACACATACATTTAGGTCATTTTCAGGAAATGAGCTTTTGTAGCATTCAAATTTTTCTTGACACAGAAGAGAAGATAATATCAGATGATCTATGAACTGGAATCGGGTGTTAGCTTGTGTGATAATGAGATCACACATTTGCTTGGCTGCCGCAACCCTTCTCTGAATCCCTTCGACCTTACGACGCTTTTTAGGGTTTTCATTTTCACAGATCTCGTTGCTCAACTGTGCACTGTTCCATATGGCATTAACAAAGCTTGATATGCAGAGTCGGCCTCGGTAGCATAGTCGGTTGTGGGTTCGATCCCAGCCCAGATCGATGGCATTTAAGTGTGTTTAAATGAGACAGGCTCATGTCAGTAGATTTACTGGCATTTAAAAGAATCCTGAGGGACAAAATTCCGGCACACCGGCGACGCTGATATAACCCCTGAAGTTGCGAGTGTCGTTAAATAAACCATAATTTAATTGTTTTATATGCAGATTTGAACCTTAGAAATATCTGGCGATGTTGTAGTTGGTTGTATAATATATGTACATGATACATCAATAAATGAAAAAAAAAAAACTGATCCAGAAATTGAATTCAGGATCTTCAAGAGCACGCACCAGGGCACTTGCCTCATTTATTGTGATGTTAGATGTTTCAGATTCCATTATGGTTTGAAAACATTCTAGCAATGGCTCCTTCTTCTCATGAACAACATTTACTGTTCTTATTTTAAAATTCCATCTTGTTTCCCCAGCTGATGGAATTGTCTTTGAAACACATTAATCTAATACAGACTGTATGAAGATCGAGAGAAGAAAGCAGGGATACTGGATAAATCACCAAAAAATATGCGAGCTTAGTAGGCTATTTTGTTTAGCGGCTCTTTTCATTATGAGATTCAACTTATGAGCACTTAATTTCACATTTCTCCTGAATTGTTAAGGTACTGAACCGAATAGACTGTAATTATTGTACAGAATTAAACACTGTTGCACTTGTTACACAACATTAAAGAAAATGTATTTAAAACTGCGCGCTACAGACAAACTGCTGCAAATTTTGCAGCGCCTGAAAACTCTGGATTCATGGCCAGGGGCAGCAGGGGCGGGAAAAACTAACGCGCAAAGCATCCAAGACGAGACTGGCAGCTCCAGGGGAGGAAGTGGCTTCACCCATAGTCCTTGTCTCTGGCTTCACTCTGGCAGCACCAGGGGAGAAAGTGACTTCACTAGCGATTGCGTATATGTCAATGAGAGCGAAATTAAAAAAAAAAAAAAAAAAAAAAAAAAAAAATTGAGCCGCTAAATAGAGACTGTATAATAAACGTATTTCACAACATAAAAAGAGACAAGAGCCACAAATGTCTGAGGGTGCTGCAGCTCCGCAGCCCCTCTTCGAAAGCCGCCCCTGTTCACGACTAACTTTAAATCAGACTGACAAATTGCCAGTTTCCCTAACAACAAGAGAAGAATTTACTGCCATTTTCTATATAGTCATACACTGTCTTGCTAAACATTTAAAAACCACACTGAGATTGTCTTTGTATGCTCTTTAGGAAAGATGTGATCAATTCCAACCAAGTGCGGTACTATTCTTTCTATTTTTTTAAGTAGGTTATTTTACGACGCTTTATTAACAGCTCAGGTTATTTAGCGTCTGAATGAGATCAAAAGGAAGTTCATAGGAAGCAATCGTGAAGTTAAATCACCGTAATATTTCAGTCAATCTGTTATTCCTGTGCATTTATGTTTGTTCTGCGTGTAAATTTTAGGACAATATCACTGTTCTAATCAATGACTAAAATACCTACTACCTGCTTCACCATTAGAAAAAACTCTGGGTCCTAAAAACAATAAAATTACTCTACTTACCATTGGCTAGATCTGGATCAGGACTATAAAAGTTCAAGTTGCTATAGATGCTTGATTCTTCATAAGGAATTCTAGTTGGTAACAGATTTGTGATTTTATCAGGTGGGAATAAAATCCACTGTTTTCTGAAATTAAATACACAAAAATATTAACGGTGACTTTTATGTTTCTTCTGATGCTCTGCAAACGTCATATGACATACATTTCAATTATATTTAGGGCAAAGGGTAAGCACATACCGGTAGCCATTTTGTATGTCAATGAATATCTTAAACACTACACTGAATATGCTACTTTTATTAGTTACATGAAACATTATGTAACTTTATAAAATCTACAACTTTTATCTTTTATTATACCTAAAGATCAAATTTCATGTTCACTTCATAGATGGTAAGAACATATGAACTGAGATTATTCCACATCGAAATTCCAGGTAAGTGAGAAACAGGCAACAAATTTTGCCTGGACCAACCGATTTGGGATGGGGTTCTTTTACGTGGTGCCATAAATCTATGACAAGCATCTCAGCTTTACTTCCTTCACAACGAAAAGCAAGCTAAGAATTTTACCATCCTTTGAAGTTCATCATCCTCAGCGGGCTTTGAACTCAGAAACCTCCAATTCAGTGGCCAGTATCAAAAATGTAATATCATCAAGGATAATCATTCCTAGTGTACAGTTGTATATCGATGAGTTACAATTAAATCATATGTTAATACATAAATACAAACCTCCCACCCAATTACTTCAAGTTGTTTTTAACATTAACTCATCAGACTACGAACATTCATCAGATACCACGTGAATTCGCCAATGAAAAGATCCAATTAACTGTGGTGAATTAAAGACGATCCTATATACTGAATTTTGTAACAAATGGCAACGAAAACTCAAACACTGAGATAATATTGGCAAGTATGACTGAAGAGATTTCATAGGTAAACAGTTATTTTCATTACGTTACAATCTGCCACACCTTTAAAATAATAAAATAATGGTTTATCTAGATCAGAAACTAGAACAGCATGACAGATAATAACAAAAAGGTGGATGCACTTGAAAATGTTATCTGATGACATTCAATTTCCTATCTTAATATGTCATTTTCATGAAATTAGCAATGCCAACGCACCTACCATAGAGTTGTGCCACAAGGTTGCATCCATACACATCCATGTGGCATGGCGTATGGGCTCCATCACTTCCTATCCATATTGTGGAGTCTGCACCTCCCCTTTCTGGAAAACCGAAGTTCTTCCATGTCACAGCCTATTACAAATCAAATATAACACCTATGTAAAAGTTAGCATGTAACTACTTTGGATTTCTACTGATTTAAATGCTTTATTCTTAATTTAATGCACGAGTGGTTGATAGTTCACTTTTGTGCTGTGCATGTGGCGCTCCTTACGTGAAGGTTGACGTGAACATAAACCAGAGTCGGTAGGTATGTCATATGAGGTAGATACAAGTACACAATACAATGTCTACCTGTGTATTTTCTATGAGGAGTGGGAAAAAGCGTATTTTTGTACAAATTATAACCACAAAACAAAATGCCTTATTTGTGGGTACCTACTATATTTACCATGTGAT
Source organism: Periplaneta americana (assembly GCF_040183065.1). Lineage (NCBI taxonomy): Eukaryota > Metazoa > Arthropoda > Insecta > Blattodea > Blattidae > Periplaneta > Periplaneta americana. Next base: position 62,503,157 of record NC_091124.1, on the reverse strand, counting down.
ATATGTAGCAGGTGTTATAATGCTACAGCATTAAGAGGCATTTTTAAAACGTCCATGAAAATTTCTACAATGTTAAAACTGCTTCTGAATTCAATATTGTGGTGTTCTGAACCACAGACAAAAAGAGCATTCATTTTATGTGACTGTCGCCATGGTTCGAATTTTGTTATTTTTATTACTATATTAAAATGACTGCGAAGTTCTTTCATCTCATTAAAATAAATTATAAACTTGATATTTTGGTCACAAAGAAGAGTAAAAAGTATACTATATACCTCTCTGATATTTTAGGAAGGTAAAAACTACACTACTGTATTTACCCCTCTGAATTTTTAGGGGGAGGATCAAATCTTACCTACTTCTTCCCCCTCCCCCATTGTTGCGCCATTGAATGAAATGATGTGATGATGAGGATGGAATAATATGGAACCCCAAAAAAAGCAGTCGTGAATATTTGAAATTACTAGCCTTTATTTGTCCAGAGAGAATGAACAAAAGCAATCGTCACAACAGTAGACCTCTGGAATCGAACCAAGGAACTCCAAAGAACGAAGTTAACATGCTATTACACGGCTATGCTAATAAATTAAGTTATAACATATATAATACATATATAACATATATAAAACATAATATTTCATGTAATGAATTAACAAATAATTATTGTAATTGCTTACATCTAACACCTTCTACACAAGTCAAATATTTAGGAATTATTATAGATCAGCATTTACGTTGGGATAAACAAATTGATTTTATGTGTACAAGTATAAGAAAGACAATTATTTATAAATTCATAATACTTCGAAATTTTATCACTAACGAGGCACTGAGAATAATATTTTTAGCTTCAGTCCAATCATTAATACAATATGGTACCGGTATAATAAATTGGGATGGAGTAGCATCATCTGTACTTAATCCATTAATTTTATTACACAGAAGATTAATAAAAATTTGTCTAACCAAAAATATGGATTACCCAACAAATTTAATTTATACAGGTTTTAAAGTATTAACTATTTAAGAAATTTATAAACATAGTTTACTAACTTACTACCACAGAAATCAAATAAAACATAAATCTAATCGACATGAATATCGTACTCGAAGACAAAAGTCTACTTTCCTATTAATTGAGCCTCAATGTCATACAAGTGTAGCTCTTAACATGGTGCTAGTTTCGGCCCAAGACTTTATAATAAAATTACAAACCATTTTCCAAATTTGAAATGTTTAAAAATTGAAGTTTTTAAAAAAGAAATTTATAAAATTATCCATGATATATAATATTAACAAATGTGTGTATTTTTTACCTTTTATTTCTGTCGACTATATTCATGTTTTTATTGAATATCACTGGCTTCTGTCTGATTGTCAATTTATATTAACTGTATTTTTATTTATTTATTTATTTTTTTTTAGCTCTTGTGTGTTATTTATTTTGAATTAAGTTACTTACTGTATTTAGTAAAGTGTCCTTGTAAATTTTTGTTATATTATTGCCTAAGACCATACCGTACACGAGCCTGGCTCTTACGGTAGTGGCTAGAAACATTTTTGTTTTATAATTTTAACTTGTACTCACTAGCTAGCTAGTTAAATAAATAATAGTACATTATGCAACGAGCCTATAATGGTAGTAATTAAGCCGTGAGTATGTTTATAAAATGAGTGCAAGCGAGTTTCATAGTTTTCATATGAGTGTCTTAATTACCATTATAGGCAAGTTTCATACGACTTTTTATGCTCGACCATATTTCTAACTTGAAATTATTCATAAGTATTCATGTTATTCTTATCTGACTGGGGAGCGGAACTGACCTTGTGCAATATCTCGTAAATTGTGAGATGTGCGCAGACGCGAAAGTATTGATTTTTCCGAGAAACAAATGTCATTGACCTTGATATAATCTAGAGAGTAAAATAAACATTAATCTTGATATAACCTTGAAATTGATTTAGACATTGAAAAACGAGATGACAAATTGAATTTATTTGAATATTATTTACAATTAACGCTAATTATTATAGCAACAGAACATAACCTTCTGCGACAGTATTGGATTTCCTCCTCCGTGACGTTTTGCTAGTTGTCTTTCGATTGTATATCCGAGAATAATCGATACTTGCGCTTTCATATTGCTACAATGGTGTTTTCTGATTGGTGGAACACCTGAACTTTAATGAATAGGTGTACTTTAATGAGGTCCATTAAAAGGCTGCTACTAGGTGTATAATTACTACATTTCGGCATGGTCGAGCACAAAATAAAATAAATAACAGTTACGAAAAAAATCCCGGCTGCAAGAAAAATGGGGACAGGTACTTCCATATTCTGTAGTCAATACATGACCAGATTGTTACAACTTACGAATTATCAACTGAACACTAGAGAAACTGTGATAACATATAGTCTTGTGACACTGATTTAACTTATTGTATTCATTGCAACTGCAAGATAATTTTATTTCTGCATCTTCCATCATTAACATGAACTCTTTACAGATCCACTTACGTTCAAAATACTGGGCTGTTGAGCAAACCATTCATTCATGTACTTGTAGTCAAAGTACATCCATCTATCACTCTCATCACTAGCTGCATTCTCTCTCATATGCACCCACTCAACAAACTCCTTCATAGTTAAATTTATCTTCTGGCATGAACCTTCCCATTGAGGTTCCTGCAAAGAAATAGTTTTCATAAGTTCTGCATCTTAATTTCTACAACAAATAAAATCAAATGAATAACATTAGCAGATGAAGAAGATGCTGAGCAGTTATGACTAAAGGAATCATCAAATTAAGAAATACTAGCAACAAAAGCTTACAGTATTTGCTTGCATATAAGACACCCCTTTTTTGTACACATTCTTGAGGGAAAAAACTTTTATCACTGAATATTATAATGAATTTACATTATTCAAATATGAAGTAATACATAGGTCTACTTTCATCACAAACCTAATCTAGCTAGGAAAGAATACCTTTTACTTTTCGTCAAAATCCAGAAATTAATCTCTAGTCCTAAATGAAGAGTCACTTAAAACCTCTTCTAAATCAGAATCTAAGTCCACATGCAACAAATTGTCTTCTGTACCATCCAGTGCATTACTGATGTCACAGTTCTTAAATGATTTAACCAGCATCCCATGAAGTTTTGATCCATTCACAAACTGAGTATCGGCATATAGCACATGCCCTGTTTTTCAAACCTATTTTCAGAGAAAAAAAAAGTGTGTCTTATACGTCAGGAAATATGGTATAACGCAACGCAACAAAAAATATAGCGGAATTTAAAAAAATGAATCTGGCATCTGTTTGAAATTAAATTCGAGATGGAAATCATATGGAAAAATAAACCATCACAGTCATTCAGTCTAACGTTTCTGCCAACATTGTTGCTTTTGTATGCATAGCAATGGTACACTTGTCAGCCACCCGACATGCTGAGTTGATGCTGTAGGGATAGGTGTAAGTCATAGATGGGTATTTAGTGGTTTCTCTCCAACGTGGAGAGATGGGACTGTGATCTCTTCATATCAATCGTTAACAATTTAGAAGCAAACAGGTATAAGTGCACTTTAATTAGTTTTGCGAAAATGTGATTGAAATGTTTAGGGTTCGTAAACTCCGTCAAGTTTTAATTTTAATTTTAATGTGTGGTCTGGTTAAAAGATATATCCCTTTGACACTATGAAAAGTGATTACTATTATTTTATATGGTCATTCAGACTTTAAATATTCACTCATGAAAAGCTGCAAGAAATGTTATATCATATTTTGCCTTGGGGAAACAGAATTCTGAAATATTTTAGTGTTATTTGAAGTCGTTAATGAGGAAAACAGTTAATGGATTTGAAAAAATCAGTTGGAAGAAACAATGTCTACATAATCTAACAAAAAAAGCAAAATACCGATAACACAGCCCTTGCAAGTTAGCCTACCGTTAGAATCTAACCAAAAAAAAAAAAAAAAACAAAATATCGATAACACAGCTCTCACAAGTTACCGTTACATTTTATCTTTTGAGATCACTCAGACTCTTATAAAACAAGCAAGCATGGTCATGTCTAAAACAGTTCATTGCAACTTCTGTGGTGAAATAACTAGAAAAATGTTCGGAATACTGACATGATTTTTAAAAAAATTAAACAGTCCAGGTGTAGTACTGTCAGACGTTTCAGTCTTTCAGACTGAATCTATTTCAAAAACGTTGAAAGTAATTTGGTTCTCAGCTCGAATTAATATCAGTGCAAAATAATACTTTTTTAAAATTAAAATTAAAACTTCACGGAATTTACGAAAGCTTAACTTAAGCATTTTCAATCACATTTTCTGAAAAGTAACTAAAGTGCACTTATACCCCTTTGCTTCTGAGCCACTCAATTGTTTTGATTTGCATGGTACAGAAGGAGTGGAACGAAGAGACCAGCACTATAAATCACAGCCCCATCTCTTGGCATTGGAGAGAAGTTTCAAAGCACTTCCGGTTCACAAACCACTAAATGCCCATCAATGCTGTAGGATACATTTGCTGTATGAGCAGTGGCAGAATCCTGTTGAAAGAAAGCATAATTTTGTTCCATCATGATCAACTCTTGGTAAAGGGATGTGAAACCAGATTCACATATTATCTATTGATATGTTTCTTGAAAATAAAATGATTTGACAATATCCTTTCCCTGCTCATGGCATACCATCCACCATCCTTTTCGTCATATAGTGTAACTTCGTGAATAATCTCTGGTTTTTCTTACTTTCCTCGAAACATAGGGATCTGGAGACATTCTGGTTACCTACTCCTTTTATTTATCTTTTCATCTTATGCGAGAAAAAATAAATAAAGAAAAATCACTTGGTTAGTTTTTGAGTTTATGACCATTTTGCAGTTTTGATTTTATTAAACAGGCTCTACATATTAGTTTTTTACTAAAAATGAATATACTTCATGTGCATCATTCCTGGATAAATTGAGTCATAGACACTGAACATTAACAAAATCTGTACAATAGTTAAAGAGAAATCATGGTATAGAGACAGCATGTCCAAAACTAATTTTCCACTATTGGTAACACTGAAAACGTGTATTTCTAAGAAAATCTTGAAATCAATTATTTTTTGTAGCATCACAGCACTTTCTCCAATAGGGAACTAAAAAGCAAACAAAAGATAAATCCCAAGGGGAAAAACGGTGACATACAGAACTGTACAAAAGAAACAATATCTTAGCCTAAATCAAAAAGAAACAGTAGGAACATTCAGCATTGGAAAGATAATACGATTTTTCTATCCATACATTTAAACAAAATGGAGATTTGAAGAAAATGGATGTTTCTAAATGGCTTAATAGACAATTTTTGTTAGCTATTTATTTCCAAATAAATATTTCATGTGATCTTTCCTGCTTTCCAGTACAGACTTAGTACTTAAGTGGTCTCTTTTTTTATGTGTGAATAAGTAAAGTTAACAAAAAATATTCACCAATGGTTGTAAAGTTTTTTTTATATATAGGCCCTAATTCGCAGTTGCTATTTTATTAGTTTAGTTTCTTCAAGGAATTATTTATCTAGTTTTGATTTATTACCTTTGTGAGTATTAGGAAAAATGGTTTCAACACATACAAAGAATAGACGAACACCACACCCAAAATTAGCTCTACAATATGATCGGGCAAGAGAAACTTGGGAAGACCATGGCAATGATGGAAAGACCAGGAACATTTTCAAGAGTTTTTACAGAATAAGTCTTGGAGAACTTAAGCCAGATTAGTTCATGACGATGATGATGTGTGTATTAATGCTGTTTTCTCATGTTAAAGTTGCTGCCAATTCATTACCGGTACCTAAAGATCTCTTCATGAGATGAAATACATTGTGGGATGACGATTTTATATATTTTTTTTAAGGATTTTCAAAACAGTTTGGCTTTCCACAACTTACTGGTACTGGTTCCTCAGTAGGCTTTTAGAAGTTACTGCTTCGATTGTTGTCTCAAAACCAATGAGTAGGCTATAATAGATTACTTAGTGCCATTTCTAGACAAATGTACCTATGTAATGTACTTTAACTTTACTACCCTACACTTTAAATGTTATTTATACATCTGACTGAGGTTCTGGCTGATAGCCTATGTACATCTATACTCAGGCAGTATATAACGTATCAAGATGGGAGTGGTACAACTCACTTGCTGTATCAGAGGAAGAACAAATGTTTGTATACATCTGAAATTTTATTAGTGTAATAAAATGTTACTACATAGTCAGCGATGTATGCAATGGAGGGGAAAAGAAACTGGCCACCTTATCCCATTATCTCCTGGTTTAGTTTCCTTACGAGTGATTCCTTAAATTGGTGTCACTTATGAGGTTCAAACTCTTGTCTTCGGACAGTTGACTAATCAACGTTATTTCATATGCTTAATCTCTAAAATTCAGTTAACAAACATAACCAATACATAAAGATTTCTGCTGCAATCTATTTTTAGTATCTCTCGAACTTGATCTGATATAGACTTTCTTCAGAAGAGCTCTAATGAAAATGAAAATAAAATGAACGTGTTCTCGAAGAGAAGATATAATTTACTGATTTTCAAAATTACGAATCTACTTTCGTAAATAAGACTGTTGTCATTTCAGGATAAATGTATGCTAAGGATTTCGTATCTTCCTAAGCAAATACAGGTAACTGAAGATCTGTAATCTGAATAACAAACATTGATGTACCGTACTGTCACAAAGAGAGAATTAGATAATATAAAAAAATTGTGGCTTTTATTCACAACTTTATTAATAAACAGAACGTAGAAGCTCCGTACACCACTCCTTCCACTTTTCCCCTACTAGCTCATCAGATACCGTACTCTAAGTGATAGGTGAGTGTTTTGTCGAATGCACATTTCATGTGGGTGGGGATAACTTCCCCTACTGACGTTCTCTTTATTGCGATTTATCCTTTATTAGTTAATAAACTCGATTTCTTCCTTGGCACTAAATTACAATATAACAAAGTAGGTCTACATCTTACATCACTGCTCAACTTTTGGCTTGTTTAGATCTCAAGAAGGAACACATCATTCGTTCGTCTTTTAAATTATTCAATGTGTTCTATTTATATCACATTTGCACTGTTAATATTAATTACATTACGACAGGTTAGGTATACAATTTAGGGCCGTATGTAGGCCTACCGTAATTCTTAATTCTTCATTTTTCTATAAACTGTATAATGGTGAACGATGGTGAATGACATGTCTTAATCCTAACCTATCAAAAAGCTAACGTTTACTACTTAAATCCACAAACAGAGGAGTACCCAGAAAGGTAGTACAAAGTAAGTAGTTCATAAAATTACCTTCGTGAATTTCCGACAACCTGATCGAAATGGTAAAACAGCGTCCCCAAGTTTCTGAGCCCAATTATCCAAATCCCATGACAGTAATTCCCAGTCATTTATAAAACCTTTAAACACAACAGGCACTTCAAATCCCTTCAAAATCATTTGTCGCGTTAATTTTTCTGGTGGCAATTCAATATTAGACATAGTTTATCCCTTTATAAACATGTGTAAATTCTTATCCTTGAATTTGTTTTGCACGTTCCGCACTTTACACATGTATAAAACCGGCTAGCAGCGCTACCAACCTAGTAATCCCATAACATAGCACGTGTCGACGTGTCTGCCATGGATAAAATATATCCATGTGTCTGCCTTTTGTTTTATTTTATTGGGTTATTTTACGACGCTGTATCAACATCTAGGTTATTTAGCGTCTGAATGAAATGAAGGTGATAATGCCGGTGAAATGAGTCCGGGGTCCAGCACCGAAAGTTACCCAGCATTTGCTCGTATTGGCACGGCACAGTCTACTATATACAGTCACGAAGCTTGAGTTTTGAGCGTTGCTTACGGTTTTGAGGGTGCTAGAAACAATAGACTGTGACGGTTCTATTTTGCATTGCCTGTAATGAGGCGATATTAGCGATCCTAGTGGTGAGCAACTACCTAATATTTGCATATTTACTACGTATTGAGCTTCGCGACTGTGTATACTAGACTGTGGTATTGGGTTGAGGGAAAACCCCGGAAAAAACCTCAACCAGGTAACTTGCCCCGACCGGAATTCGAACCCGGGCCACCTGGTTTCGCGGCCAGACGCGCTGACCGTTACTCCATAGGTGTGGACTCTGCCTTTTGGATAAGAGCATTTTTTTCTATACAAGTGCCCAATAGCGGCACTTGTAGCAGAGTGGACCCGCTCTGCTTCTTGCATTAAATTTCTGGAGGGGGGGGGAATTCCGGTGTACTAAAGAGCTACTTATTTATACATACATACATACATACATACATACATACATACATACATACATACATACACCTTTTACGTCTTTGCATACATAGGGCTACATATTTTAATTCGAACACAGGGGCTTCTGTTAAAACACAGTATGCAAAACTTGAGTAATTCATCATCATCATCATCATCATCATCATCATCACCAAAGATTAAGCTGCATATACACCATAGGCGGAGAGAATCGTTTCCTTGGGGGAGGGGGGCAAAGCAAAACCGTAGAATCCCCATATAACGGGGTTACGGGGGATATAATTTATCTCATAGTTTGACCGTGGTACAGTATATCGGAATATGATTATCCAGTAACCTACATATACTATCCTTAGTTATTTTAGTCTCCTTTAAAACTAAAATTATTATTTCATAATTATATATTGACTTTTTTCATGTTTATTGCTTGGGTTCGTGGATTGCCTAAGCCAGCGGTTCCCAAAGTGTGCTCCGCGGAGCCCTTGGGGTTCCGCGAGTTCTAGTCTCTAGCAAGAAAAACGCAAACTACTTTCATCAAGCGAAAAAAAAAAAATAGTTCGCATCGAGTGCTGATCAGAGAAGCATCGTATCGAACAGTGCTCCGACTTGTCTTGTGTTTACGAAATTGCGTAATGTTTTCAAGTTTATATTTAGTGGAATTATATTATTATTATTTAACAGTTTAACGACATTGTGTGGTGTTTGTTTAAGATATATCTTTATTTCTTCATTATTTTTGTGTTACATGCGCGATCATAATCGAGTGATTGTGTAGTAATTACCTTAGCTTGGCTCTCGGAGCCAAGCGTAGTGACTGTTAAAATGACTCAAAATACTGAAGACTGGTGTCTAATCGAAAACCAACCTGGCATTTACAACATAGTGACTTCACATACGACCTCAACCACAACATCTGTAACAACTAGTAGTACCCCTACATCTACAATGACTATATGTGATCCTACTCGCGTACCCAATTCAACTAGCAAACAAATTAATCCCGCGGAAAACGCAACTTCAAGTAAAAGTAAAGTAAGAGGTCATGTCATTAAGAAACAGAAACTAAATACGGACAAAGCCAAACCAAATTCAACAGTTTCCGATACACAAGCAACTTTATCTCATGAAACATTAATTCATCCGGATATGAAACTACAAAATGTTTTTGATCCTCTTGTCCACGAAATGGATACAGACATATCACCACCAAACCAAAAAAATCCTCAAGTAGGGAACCAAGAAGATAACACCAACACAGATTTTTCTAGACCCAAATCAGCTCGAATGCCGCCAATAATTGTGAAGAATATCCCAGCCGGAAATTTCTTTGCAAACAATAAAAAATTGCAGTCATTACTTAGCCAGCCACTGAAAATCACATGCTCTACTGAAGGAATTAAATATTTAACTAGTTGTCGTGCTGATTATGACAAGTTATATAATATCTTGCAAACTGAAAACCTTCAGTTTTATTCTCACGAACCTCGGGAAACTAAATTACTACAAGTAGTACTGAAAGGACTTCCAGCGTTTGTAGAATCTGCTACACTCAAAACAGAACTTGAACTCTTAGATTTTCAAATAGAACACATTCGTCAAATTACTGTTCCTTGCTACGACACTGATGGCATACCGACACGACGTCCCATCCCCATCTGGATACTTACACTTCCAAATAATGAACACTCCCGAACCATATACCAATTGCAAGATATTAACAATCATATCATAAAAATTGAGTCATATAGACCTCGTCCACATATTACACAATGTCATAAGTGTCAGGGTTTTGGACACACTTCACGTCGATGTAATTTGCCTACTCGATGTGTTAAATGTGGAAATAATCACTTATTCGCCGAATGTCCTCTGAAAGGTCCTGTCCATATCCCAAAATGTGCAAATTGTGACGGCGCACATACTGCCAGCTACAGTCAGTGCCCCATTCAACTAAAGAAGAAAGCAGAACTTCACGACAAGATGAGGAACAGGAGAATTCTTTCCGAAGAACGTTCTACACCACCAACATGGAAACAGAGCGACTTCCCTTTACTTGCTAATCCCGGCAACACCAAAGCTTTCCAATCAACATTTAATACTCCAAGTGCAACATCAACATCATCAGAATCAATATCAGACTCCTTCAAAGATATGGTTAACATCCTACGCTCACTGAACATTCAACATACAATTCAGCTTATCCGCACAACTTTTCATAAAATCCAAAATGCAAATGATTCAATATCCAAGGTAATAATATTCATTGAAGGTTTCATTAATCTTTTCAATTACAACAATCCATAAAAGACCTCTAAAATGCTTTCCAAACACAGAGCTTTAAACATCTTAAATTTCAATGCAAACGGAATAATTCACCAGACTTACGAACTACAAGCCTTGCTCCTTAATTATGATATTGACCTCGCATGTATCAGTGAAACTCATCTAAAACCCAACATAAAATTTCGTATACGCAGCTATACTGTTATCCGTACAGACAGAAACAACCGACCTGGAGGAGGAACTGCGATAATTATTAAAAACTCCATGCCATATCGAAGAGCCATATTACCGCTTTTTCAAAATCTTGAAGCCACCGGTATCTTCATCCAGCTTGAAGGAACAGAAATATTAATAGCATCTGTTTATTATCCGCCATACGCCCAACTCAATGAAAATGACCTGACCCTGCTTATCACACATCACAAACATTTCATTTTCTGTGGTGACCTAAATGCAAAACACAAATCATGGAATTCTAGACTAAATACTTCGAAAGGTGAAATCTTGTTACTACATTCAAATAAATTTCAATACTCAATTACAGGACCAAAAGCACCAACAAGATATCCCTGGATAACCACTCATCATCCAGATGTACTTGATATTTGTTTATGTAACACTAAATACTCTCCAGTTCAACAAATCTGCTTAAACGCTCTTGACTCCGACCACATCCCAGTACTTTTGATTTTCAAGGCCCCTTTCCATATGATATCAAATCAACATTCTACAGAGAAAGTAACAGACTGGAATGTTTTCACGAAACGCTTGCACCAAATCATCCCGGGTACTCTACCGACTTTAAAAACTTCTGAAATAGAAACTGCTATACAAATATTTTCTGACACTGTAATAGACACATTCGATGAAACGTCCTCCACATTTACTTTTGAGACATCAGATAACGTTTACGGTAGCAATGAACTAAAATATATTTTTAAAGCTAAAAACCAAGCTCGAAAACGGTGGCAGCTTTATGCGGATCCTCAAGCAAAAAGAGCTTTTTATCGGTATCAACGTGCTATCCGAAGAAAATACGAGATTTATAAAATCAATAAGTTTGCCGATACAGTGGAAAACATAAAGCCTACAGGAAAAACCTTTTGGACGTTTACAAAACGAATGCTAGGAAAAACTATCGCAAAAAAGTCAACACCTATTAAAGACTCGAGTGGTACATTCATTTATGAGCCTATTGATAGGCTTGAAGCTCTTGCAAACTCCTTTCAAAATCGATTCTCCTCCCATCATCACTCCTCACTACAAGACTTTTCAACAACAATATCGCAACATGTACAGTCCATATTATATCATTCCGAACCCGGAACTGCACCTCACGTACGACCACAAGAAATCAAGACCATAATTCGAAATCTAGCACCGAAGAAGACACCTGGTCCGGATAAAATCACACCAGCCATACTGAAGAAATTACCAAAAAGAACCATAACACATTTAACAAAGATATTCAACTCATGTCTACATCATAATTATTTTCCAACAGCGTGGAAAACAGCACATATTATACCAATAGTTAAACCGGGAAAAGATCCAACATTACCCCAAAGTTATAGACCAATCAGTCTAACCAACTTCCTTGGAAAAATTTTTGAACGTATCATTCTGGCACGACTAAAGCCATATTTAACTGCACCTGATGTCATCCACCATGAACAGTTTGGATTTAAACCCCACCATAGTCCCAGAGAAGCACTTCATAGATTAACAACATCCGTCCAAAGTGTATTTCTCAGCTTACATCAAAACTCTTCGTACAAAATTTCTAGCATCCTTCCACAACCATCCAAATCCACTAATAAGTAGAAATATACCGATTCCTCTTACATGACATTATCAATTTGCTCCCTCTACTATTGGTAGAGTTACGTTGCCTTGGAATATTTAAGCTGAAACTTGTCATATGATTTCCTACACTTCTTTTAAAAGGAAAGGGTCAAATCTGACCTGGTACTTAAGAAGAAACAATCTGTTCAAAAAATAAAAAAAATAAAGCGAAAATAATTTCTCAGAAAATAGTTTTTGAGTTTTTCTTGCTAGATGGAAGCACCTATAATAGATCTACTCGTTACTGGAACTATCTCAATGTTTCTTGCTTACCAAGTACTTGATGATTCTCGAAATTTATTTTATGTTTTATATATCAAGCAGGCAGCGTTTGTTAATCGTGATACGTGGAATCTACAATCTATTGACTGTTATGTTGCCTCAAAAAATATATATACACCTGCATGTTAATTTGTTTGCAGAAGCGTTAGCTAAACTTTCGTTGAAATGGAACTATGGCCTAAGACGGGCTCCGTAATACCCGAGAATCATCAGCTATCAACCAGTGCTCAGTTAAAGGGGCACAATAACTGCTGTAACCATACTTTAAAAGCAGATAATGCGAATTCCTTTAGACTGAGTTCGGAATATGTTGAACATGATCCTGCTTCAGAGTCTACGATGTCTAGTGTAGAGGCAGGCCTATTGAAAGGAATTAAAAAACGAAAATATTGGAATTCATATTTGGACATGGGATTCACTGAGTTAGCAGATGGATGTCCACAGTGTAAGATATGTAACAAAGTTTTGCCCAATAGTTCTATGTTCCTTGCCAACCTTAGAGACGGCATTTCGAAATTCATCCTGACTTCACAAATGAAACTAGTGCTGGTTATGATTAGGTTTTTCTCCGGAGCGGTTGTTTGTGCGCTTTCAATCGGAGACCTCCGGTTACCACCGATTGATGCCGCGCAGGTTGTATATGTGCTGTGGCGCAGACATACATTTTCCGCTGAGCATTCCTTTAGGCGGATCAGGTCGTGATTGGAGTCCGCTGACGTCCGCGTATCTTTTAAAATATGTGTGTAATTTTATGTTGTTTATTTCCTATTCTTTATTTACCTCTCTCTCTCTTTCTTTTTTTCTTGTTTTGCTTGAAGTACTATGTTAGCTGACAGATTTTTTTTTTTCTATTTTCGAAATTCATAGTATATGTGGAAAGGCGTATTAGTTTTATGCCATTGATCAAATTAACAGCATTAAAATTAACTGAAAACTAACGCAGAAGTAAAGCTTTTCAGTAGCTAATGTAAACATTTATAATTTTCCTGGAAACACTCGTTTATTCACAAACAGTTTTTGTCAATTATTATTCTAATCGGTTTAGTTTAACGTAAAATATATTAAGGGAGTTTCAGAATGGAACAAAAGAAACGTGTGGTATCAATGGGTTAAAGTTTACTGTCCAAAATAATTTATTAAGTTTCTTCACCAGACAGGATTGTGATCATTGTGTTAAAGGATGTCAGTATTTGAACTGTCTCTTCTAAAACTCGTCACTCTTCCTCTGTAATAAAAAATATAAGCGGATATCAACTTAAGGATAATTGTAATTATATTATTACCACACGTTTCTTTAGTTTCAGAATGAAACTCAATATTTTAATCTAATAACTCAAGTTGCCTTTTAAATATTCCATATAAGTTATGTATGATTCTTCTTGCCTCGAAAGTTAAGTTTTATAAAAATTTCAATACTTGTTTTTCTAGACGTGGACCTTTGGAACAGTAGCACTAAAGCAGTTAAAAAAATCGTATCAAATGTTTTGCGTAATTTTAAAACTACGAAAACGATGATATCACTAATTAACCGTCAATGTGTATCTGAATGGTAATAATTTATTTTTGACAGCAAGTACGAGTACCACAACCGCGGCTCTTAATTAACCGTCAATGTGTATCTGAATGGTAATAATTTATTTTTGACAGCAAGTACGAGTACCACAACCGCGGCTCTTAATGTTAGCCTAACACTTACATACCTACATTTTAAAATTTTGGTCTACTCAGAGAATCTATCTACCTGGTCCACGCCATAGAGATTTCCAAATACGGACCCGTTAGCGTCCTAGGAGCGTTTGGCTTTTCTGGCAACACAATCACCAACTCATATTTCATTTCAAATAAGGGGCTCATCACTGAAGTTTAGAGTTTCATCTCGTAACAATATTCTGGATCAATCTTAGAGGGTCCTTTTTTGCTGAAATTCTTCTGCTTTTCAGTTTTTCATTCGCAATGTTACTTTGTCTGCACGCAAAGCCACGAAATTATTTTTATTAGAACTTTTAAATATAAATCAAAGTAAACACGCTTTTTAAAAGCGTTCAAAAGTGTTTTGAACAATTAAATTTACTTACTTACTTTCTTCAAATTCGCGATTGTGCGATCGCTTCAAATGGTCTAACAAATTCGAAGTACCACCACCATTAGAGTAAATTCGCCCACAAATTTCACAGCGTGCGACTTTATTATTATCTTCAACTAAATTAAAGAATTTCCATGCGACGGATATAAGATTTGGTGCCATTTTATTCCACTCACAACTACCGTCAGTCCGTACGCGCCGGTCGTCCTTGAGCTCTAAGTCTTCCAACTTCGCTTCGCTCCGAACCACCGCATCCCTCCGTATGTTCCCTGTTCCACCTACGATAGTACCGGAGATCACCGGTGGAGAGCTTTATTCGTAATCTCCGATTCCTCCGCGGTAGTAGTCACTCCGATGAGCAGCACTAAATGAAACTACAGACTAGTACTTTAAAAGAAAAACTGACGAACTCCATGCAGTTCAGACAATATTTTTTATCTCATGTAAAAGACAAATAACGAGAAAGCACTGGAAGCGTCGTACTTGATTAGTCATGACCTGGCTCTTGCTGGTAAACCTCATTCATGTTGAAACTCTTATGAAACCACTATTAGTGACGGTAGTGAAGTGCATGGTGGACGATAAAACTGCAAACTTGATCTTCAGTGTGTCTTTATCAAATAACATTGTGCATAATCGAATACAGAATCTATCAAACGATGTTAAAAATATAATAATTTTCCGTATCAGTCATATGAAATTTTTGCAACAACTTGATGAATCTACGGACGTTGCCGGATTAGCTGTGTTAATGACGTTTGTGCGGTACGAATTATCATGTCCCTTCATGAAGATATTTTGTTCTGCAAGCTATTGCCATCCTCTACAAGCTGTACTGAAATTTCATTAAAGACTCGATACCTTGGGAAAATTGCATTGACGTGTGCACAGATGGCGCAAAGGCCATGGTAGGCCCTGTTTCTGGCGCTGTTACAAGGATCAAGAAAGTTTAAAAAAAAACTGCACAAGTAGTCATTGTGTACTACACCAACATGCTCTCGCAAAGAAAAAAAATGCCAGCGTTGTTAAAGCAAGTAGTACACAACGTCGTCAAAATTATCAACTTTGTTAAGGCACGATCTTTGCAGTGTAGGCTACTCAATATTCTGTACAAAGTTATGGGAAGTGTAGGCCTACACAAGTTATTGTTATTACACATAGAAGTGCGATGGTTGTCGCGTGATAAAGCGTTATCCCGTTTACTTGAACTTTGAACGGAAGTTTCTTTACTTTCGAATGACCAAAATAATTTGCTACCAGATTATTTGAATGATCAGGAATGGTTGTGCAAATTATGTTACTTGGCAGACATTTTTTAAAATTAACTAATTCAACACATCCATACAAGGTAAACGGAAGACTATATTCGATGTTAGTGACAAAATTGCCGCGCTGAAGAAAAAGATAGCGTTCTACATAGAAAGCGTCGAGAATAATTGATTTCAAACTTAGAATTAAATAACACAACAGTGAATGACTCATTCATAGCAATAATAAAATAACACCTTGACAATTTGCTTCAAAATATGAATTCATACTTGCCAAGGAACACTCAGGAATCGATTCGAAAGAAATATGATTGGTTTGTAGATCCATTTCCAGTGAAGTCAAAACCAGCAGCCCTCACCGCGGCAGAATATGAGGTCCTTATAAACATGGTGTCAGGCATCATTTAAAAGCAAACCACTTGTGAAATTTTGGGCTCAGTTAGGGGAGGATCTTTTGATATTAAGTTCAAAAGTTAAATTTATCTTACTGCCTTTTGGTACTACGTATCTCTATGAATCGGCCTTGTCGAGGTACACGGCTACAAAAAAGTCGAGCTTGTTTGGACACAGAAGACGATATACATCTTCAAACTCACTTCTGTGACAACGGACAGTGACAAACTCTGCCGCAAGAAACACGCACATTCTTCACATTAACTTCGAGCGTACATGCAACATTGTAACATTTTTTAAATATCTTAACTAGTTGTTATATCATTTTGTAGATTTAAATAACATTATCTCCAGTACTCTTTCACATTATTATTAATATATCTTATTATTCATACTTTCATATACGTATCGTGTGTAATATGCTTCATAGAACATAGACAGATATAACTAAAAACTAAAAATTTCTTGGGGCTCCACGAGAAACTTTTGCTTCAAAAAGGGCTCCGTGGCTGAAAAAGTTTGGGAACCGCTGGCCTAAGCTATAGAACACATCTTTATTTTATAGTTAGAATTATTTTGCAGTGATAGTGTTTTGTTGTAAGCAAAACTGAACATGTATACTCTGAAAACTGACCAAATGAAACAAATATAGCATAAACTGCCATGTAGGTTATGGGTAAAATGTTGTAGGTTCAAGAATAATTATTTGTATTATTGTAAAATTAGCTTCTTGTTCTTTCTACTGCAGCAGGTGATGAGGTTAAATTAATTCATTAACTAATTGATTAAACATAATAATTAACACTTGATACAATAATATTTTCCTTTTTGTGATTTATTTCAAGGAAAGTAAATGTGTTCTCTGACGAAAAAATACAAACACAGATACAGAATAGTCTGCCATTAAACTAATTAATTAATTGTTTAAACATAGTAAGAAAATCTGGGTGTAATAAAAACTTAAATTGGCTTGTACTGCATAGTATAAAAATGCAGTACCAGAAAGCTACAACATATCCTAATTATTAACAACAAATATTCATGGGGTCAAAAAGACCCCAGATAAGTAGCATAACATTCTAGAGCAGCTAAGTTGCGAGGGCTAATACCGCGCTGAACCATTACGTTAGAATGACGTGCAATGCCTTGAGGTCAAGCCCGGCTTGGATGCAAAAGAGACCCAGCTTATGTGGGAGGAGGCACTGTACCCGCTCTCAAATTATATATGGAACTCTCTGTATAAACGATCATGGCATTGGTAACGTAACAAAAGACTGAATTGCTACGAAACGAATAATAAACGTTACGCCAATTTCTGTGTACTGTGAAATATGAAATTATTTCAGCGCGAACAATTGCATAAATACCAAGCTCTACATATTCGTTCAATCGTTATTAAATTCAGTATTACATGTTTGAAAAGTTTATTGAAACAAAAGAAAAATATTTAACTATTATTTGGCAGGCGAACCGTAAATAGGCTAGATACATATTACGCTATTTCGGTTTCATTATTACTGTTATGAATTGATGAAATACCTATCACAGACATTTACGTGGTATGGGCTAGTGCAGCAGCTCTCATTTGTTCACATTCTCTTGTAGTACTTAGATCGTATGAAAATGGATGTTAATCGTTAAATTAAACAATAATAAAAAGGTAGATCTTTGTCACTTGCTTCTCACAATATTCATAATGATCACAAAGGTAGAAGTGATATTGCAAAGGTAATAAAGGAATTAGAAATACAAGTGCATTACCCTCTGCAGCCTCTGTCCTCAAGCGCTAGCGCGGTCTTCCATCCGGGAGGGTCCGGGTTCCATTCCCGGCCAGACCGTAATAGAATTTGTGGTGCACAAAGGAGACGATTGCAGAGGATTTCACTCGGGGTAATCCCGTTTCCCTTTATCATTTCATCATTTTATCTATCATCTGCAATAGTTAAAAATAGAATTTGGTGAAATCGTGTGGCAACAGACTAAACATTACGCTTTCTTGCGTCGCGCATGATGTCATACTTTCACACCCACCAACTGATAACGCGAGGGTGACAGAGAGCTAGACCATTTTATATTTTAAGATTAGCCTAAAATATGCTAAAGAATTAGAAATAGAACAATGCTACATTACACTATCTGAAGTAAACCGTACTTCACGAGTGCAGGTCAGCATTCATTAAGAGTTTAAACCAAAATAACTAAATCCCCACTCCAGTATGACCGGTAGGAGCACTTGGTTTCCGCGCATTTTGAAACATTTGTTGTTGGACTATAGTCAGTGCTGTCATGGAGGCCATATGGGGCCATTCATCGTATGGGAACCTACAATTTTTTTAATTAATCGTATGGGGAAAAGAAACTTTTGTCTGTATGGAGCCATACGGCATATGGGTGCCTAAGTTTTGTGCGCAGAAATCTGTACAGATGTTAGATCATCTTTTGCTGTTCCTAATGTATTTTGTTTGATGTTCATAAACAAAAAGGTCCACATCTATGGAGTAACGATTAGTGCGTCTGGCCGCGAAACCAGATGGCCCGGGTTCGATTCCCGGTCGGGGCAAGTTACCTGGTTGAGGGTTTTTCCGGAGTTTTCCCTCAACCCAATATGATCAAATGCTGGGTAACTTTCGGTGCTGGATCCCGGACTCATTTCACCGGCATTATCACCTTCATCTCATTCAGACGCTAAATAACCTAAGATGTTGATAAAGCGTCGTAAAATAACGTACTAAAATAAAAAATTTAAAATTTGTTAAAAATTGGATGGCTGTGAAAATATTACGTTTCAAAGATTTTATAAGAATATTCATGGATATAATAATAATAATAATAATAATAATAATAATAATAATAATAATAATAATAATGCTAGGCTATGTTGATCATACTAGCTTCGCTTGGTGAGGAGAGCAAGTTGTGAGATTTATTAAAAAGACAGCTTAGCTATAAGCAGAAAAGATCATTTTTACCAGGAATAGACAAAATTTAAAAACAAATTTCAAGAGCCGGTCCCTTTAATTTCAGGAGCCACCACATTTTGCCCACCCATGCAATGGGAAAACCATTCGAAGTAAGTTAAAATGCATTTACTTAAATATTTTAAACAATATTAAATATCTGTGCAAAGTAAACACACGGTCTCAGAGACGTTCTGCGCTCTCCACTGAAACTATGTAATGACAATATCTTGAGATGCACAACAAATGTACGCCTATAATATTAATCTGTATAGCACATTCGAATTTCTTTTTGTACAACCGCTTTTGTTAATATTATGTATTAGTGACATAAAATGTATCAAAGCCTTAAACATTTTAACTCAATAAACAATTCAATCGCCACACAAAAATTTTTAGTCGCTATGGCTATCTGACGCCCAGAAGTAGGCCTACTTGTTTTTCATGTACGCAAGGCTGCAAAAAGTCTTTTCGCACAAATACTTTATGCAGAAGGGAAGTAATAGTTGTTAGATTTTTCTGCCAGTTTTGGGTATGTATTCCTCACGCACAACCAAATGTCAGAAAGGTTACTCTGCTTGAAAGCAAGTTCCATGGAGCCATCTCATGATAATAATTATTTCTCAAGCTGATCCTATTATGAAGACTTCAAGGATTTGATTTTCTAAATTGATTGACAAAGCAATGGATCCCTTATCCAGTCATTTTCTGATTTAGGGGAAGAGAAATAAAGTCTGAACGTTTATTTTAGATGATTTAGGCGCACAATAAAATCATCAGTAATATTAGGCGACACTGTATCCGCAAGAGTTGCTAAGAGAGTATCTCGAATATGTCGAAAACATTATTTTGAAGTCGATTTTCCCATAAATATATTTTTTATTAGCGCTTCTCCTTTTTCCTGTACTTTTAAAAAGCGCACCGTTGTTCCTTCAGTTCATTCAAAAAACTAAGATTTGAAGGGTTCAGAGCCATAGTGGGCCAAGCGCCATTTATTGAAAACGGAGAAAGCAAGGATTAAAGTTAAGTGAATACCATAGTTTAATGAAGAGTGACATAGACCCCGTATTATTTAGTTTGAATGTGTATACTTTATATTACTTGGTAGTTGTTTCCATTGAGTTATGGTAATAACTTCATTTTAACCCTTGTTTTCTACGGTTTTAGTAAATGGCGCTTGGCCCACTATGGTTCTGAACCCTTTAATTTCTGCGGAATTAGTCTTTTTTTTAACTTTTAACTAACCGTTATTTCCTCACACATGCGTATTACACTCGCCAATACCAGCAACATGAACACTGATCAGGGAATCAAGGCTGAAATGCTAATTTCCTCTTACTGTATGATGACGGCAGGGTTTTGATCAAATTTATTGCCGCTACCTGAACGAGAAATGTTAGCAGTTGACTGTAATGAAACATTAATGGGATTGCAGATATTTTATTGCATTGTCATAATTAAATAAATAAAATTTTATTTTATAAACTCACTTTCGGACCCTCATGGTCCGTGGACCACAGTTTAAGAATTACTGATCTAGAGGACAGAGGAAGAAACGACCAAGGAGTTGGGAACAATTGAAAATCAATGAAAGGCGGCTGAAGTTTCATTGACCTATATTTCGTCACCAACGAAGTGTCCAATCGAAACATCTACTCAATAAGTTACTATTGGTTCCTCCCCTCTTTAATGCAATATATTATCGGAGAGTGTATTCATGACAAGCATGACACTTCAACTGTTTGTGCGAAAGAGACAGAGATAGATCGATAAATAATTAGGTAGGTACTTAGGTATACAGAGTGGTGAAAAGTTGGCGATTCTTAGGTGAAAATCAATACACTTTCCTATTAACATAAGTATCTGATCTTGCATGCATTTTACAGAATAAAAGATTGAAATGTCGGGCGATATTGCAACACTGTAAATAGACGAGGATGATGTCAGTTCAATGACAAGCAATCTTTGTTCAGCTGCTTGTGTGCTTTTGCATCGGCTTGGCTTATGGAGTGGCGAATGCGGGTTCGATTCCGCTTAACGTTCATATTTGACAGAAATACGGTATTCGAGAGAAAGTAGGCTATAAGGCCCAAAAATGTATACTAGCGTGGTACCCGATATGCTAATTCCACTGAAGGATACACTCTACATGTAACGGACCTTATAGAAAACGATTTACTAATGTGTTGAATAGTCCACCGTTGTGGCTGAAGGGTTAGCAAGTCTAACTCCGGTCCCGGGTTCGATTTCCGGTCAGGATGAGTTGCCTGGGTGAGGTTTTTTCGTGGTTTTTCCCTCACCTCTATGGATGAATATCAGGTAACTTTGTCAGACGAATGGAACCCCACTCATCTTCGCCACTTTCTGGTTTTTCAGATCACTCTACAGGCGGCCTCCCGAAGCTGCTGGCTCTCTCGACCGGCCTCCGTGGAATGTAGTTAAGCGACGTTGGATGGCTTCTGCAACGAGCAACCAAGGCGGACTTACTCGGGGGAGGAGTTTCGCCTCGGACCGACAGGGGAAGTTGCCGAAGCAGGAATGGTATATGGATTCTGTCGGCTGTAGGGACCTGTCGTTAAGGGAGTCATGTGGTTAGGGCGATGCGCGTAGGGGATCTATGGCACGCATCTCATTCCATATCGAGGGTTAGCGCAATAGATCTCAATAGGTCGCAGTGCTGGGCCATCCGTGCCCCCCTCAGTTAAATTCCAAACTGTTGAATAGCTCACGATAAAGTAAAAAAAAACGGTAAGGAAAGGATAATAAAACCTACATGCAAATTGGTTACAACATAAGGACTTCTTTAATACACCATCATTATAAACAGTCTTCATCGTTAGTCAAAATCACATTGTACTGTACCAGTGCTGTAAAATATTATCATGTTGGATGCTAAAGCTTTTGCCAAAATTAGAAAACTCACTCGTTCCCTAAACATTGACTCATTCAATGCAGTACAATGAAGTATAACTGATATTATAAACTAGTTTCATAATATACCATACCAAGTAGGCCTATATTACTTTATAATATGCAACATTTTTATAACCGTTAAACATTTAAATCGCGTTTAAACGTGTCCCATTACATATTAAAGATGGATTTGCATAATGCAATGTACTAAATACAAAATAGACCATGGCCTTTTCAAACACGCAATTAGATTCTAGATTGGACAAATAGTTTAGAAATTACAGGCATACAAATTGTTCAAATAAAGGGCTTGAAGGTTGTTAACAATAACAATAGCTTCAGTGTTACATCATTCTTCATAGAGATAATATCATGTTCATTATTGTTACATCTTCCATGAAATTTTTACCCATGTTTATTAGGTAAGTACGCAAGTTTGTGAATTTATGTACATAGAACAGTGCCAGGACTGTTGACATAGAATCGCAGGGAAATGTGCATGTCCACTGCTTTTTCTTCACTCCATACATACATAGGCGTACATAAGTGTTCTGCCCATGGGCAGGTCTTTCACTGCAAACCCATCATTCTCCAATCTTTCCTATTTTCTGCCTTCCTCTTAGTCTCCGCATATGATCCATATATCTTAATGTCGTTTATCATCTGATATCTTCTTCTGCCACGAACTCTCTTCCCGCTCACCATTCCTTCCAGTGCATCCTTCAGTAGGCAGTGTCTTCTCAACCAGTGACTCAGCCAATTCCTTTTCCTCTTTCTGATCAGTTTCAGCATCATTCTTTCTTCATCCACTCTTTCCAACATAGCTTCGTTTCTTATTCTGTCTGTCCACTTCACACGCTCCATTCTCCTCAATATCCACATTTCTAATGCTTCTATTCGTTTCTCTTCATTTCGTCGTAATGTTCATGTTTCTGCCACATACAATACCACACTCCACACAAAGCACTTCACTAGTCCCTTCCTAAGTTCTTTTTCCAGAGGTCCGCAGAAGATCCTCCTTTTTCTATTAAAAGCTTCTTTTGCCATAGGCCTACTTGGGTTTACATTCTAATCTAAAATAGCCTACTAATATAAAAACGTATTGCGTAGAAATACTTTTATACAGTATGAACGGAATCTAATAGGCTATTTAGGACTAAGTACCCTACTTAGGTCTATTTAAGTTTATAATCTTCCGTATGATCGCACTGAAATCTGTTTTGATTTCATTCTGTAAACTGTTAAATGTTCTCAAATGTTACTATCCACTTCTGTAAAACAATTTCTGAAAAGTAGCCTACTAGGAGGCTAAACCTCATATCAATTATAAACAGAGAAGGCCTATGTAATCCTTGCATCGCCCATGAGGCAACTAAGCCAGGAGATTATGGGATTAGAGGGCCAATTCCTTTCACTTATGAAGTTGAAACCTGCCTTAGTACAGTTGACTAAACAAACAACATAATTCTTGCATTGATTAGTTTCCTCTTTTACCCGATTTACACATTACTATGAGTACCTATGGAAGGTGCTTTCATTTCAAAACTTCGCAGTCTAAATAAACTATTTAATTAAAACATGTAGGCCCAAGCTTTTACCGAGCTTTCATTTCAAAACTTCCCACTCTAAATAACTAGTATTTATTTAAATTTAACAATTTAAACAAAAAATGCATCACTTAGATATTCAGGGGAAGTTTAAAATCAGAATTAATTACATTTAAGGTGTCAGCCCTCCCTCACCCACCCCCTCTGAGATTTCAAATGGCAACCCTATATTTTGATAGGCCTACTTAAACTTGAAAGAGTATTCAATTGTTTGTACACCTTGTTCATTTGTTTCACATTTTTTGTTTTCTATCCTCGCCTGGCAACCTGGATTATTGTTAGGGTCTATTGTTGACTGAAGCTAAAGAGAATAAAACCACAGAGTGTCCCAAATTGATGTATACACATTTTCAAACACTATTTCTCAGCAACGAGATGAAACAGAAATACGATTTTTGTACAACGACGTACAACAGAGCGACATACCAACTGGATTGTTGCTAATGGAATACCATTACAGGCATGTTCAATCCGAACTCTCAGTTCCTCCAATGTTTGTGGTTTTGTGGCGTACACTGTGTCCTTCAAAGCTCCCCAGAGGTAGAAGTCTGGAGGGGTAAAATCCGGAGATCGAGGCGGGAACTCCGCAGCACTTCCTCTTCGTCCTATCCATCTCTGATTGAGCGTGCGATCGAGAAAATTCCTCATATTGACATGAAAGTGAGCTAGAGCCCCGTCTTTGCATTCTTAAAGAGGTCATTAAGGCGTAGAATCGTGGTTTCCAACATTTGCAGGTATTTCTCACCCGTGACAGTCCCTTCGAAGAAGTACGGCCCAATTAGGCCTACGCCTATTCCTCTGGAAGACAGACCACACTATACTGTTACTCCTGGAAGATTGACTGCCTTTCCTTGAAAGATGTGTGAGTTTTCGTTAGCCTAGTACACAAATTGTATCTCTTAATTGTGCCAGTAAGTTTAAATTGGATTCATGTGACCAAACAATTAAGTCTTAAAAATCTTCCCTTTTATCACTCATGTTCAAGAACCACTCACAAAATTCCTGTCGCCTATCTAGGTCATCCTCATTTAGTGCGTGGACAAGTCTCCGAATGTAAGGCTTCCATTTTTGAGCTCGCAAAATTCGATGAACACTAGATTTGCTGATACTAATCTCATGAGAACATTGCATCATTGACTTCTTTGGGGATTGTGCAAACACCTTCATGACTGCATCAACACTCTCGTTATCGGTGGAACTTCTCTTTCTTCCGCACCGCCCTTTCAACACATCTTGCACCGTTCCGTCGACTTCAAACTTGTCTCGGATTCTTGTGATAGTTAACCTTGTTGGTGGTTGTGTTCCAAATTCAACCCTCCAACGTCGTTGAACCCCAACAACATTCTCCACTTTCCAATAACATTTCAGTATCTACTTACGTTCATTGCACGATAATTGCACCGCCATGTTTGTTTATAAACAGATGAACATGTTTCCATGCTTTCCACTGCCTTCTGAATCACAAACCGAAAAAATTTATTTCTATCTCATTTCTTTGCTGGAAAATAATATTTCAAAGAGCGTATAAATCAATTTGGGACACTCTGTATAAGGACTCTTGTTGATTACAGGTTATTTCAGGTAGTAACACAAACTAATATTAAGGAATATTATGGTTGTGTATTATAGCCTAAACCTATTCTTTGAAAATTTAAAAAAGATAGAGAATAATAAAAGCTTAAATTTGGATTTAGACCTACGTTATTTATGTATGGTTTTGATACTATGGCAATGCTATGTAGAGGAGTTCCGAAATAGGCTGTATTACACTGTCTAGCCAACAATTATGCATACTTTTTTACATTTAATTATTTAATTAACTGTGTTTTCATCCTACAATCAACTGACAATAACAATCCAGGTTGCCAAGCGACGATAGAAAACAAAAGATGTAAAACAAATTAATTAACGTATTACACTGTATTACACTGTTTAGCCAACAATTATGCATACTTTTTTACATTTAATTATTTAATTAACTGTGTTTTCATCCTGCAATCAACTGACAATAACAATCCAGGTTGCCAAGCGACGATAGAAAACAAAAGATTTAAAACAAATTAATTAACGTATTACACTGTTTAGCCAACAATTATGCATACTTTTTTACATTTAATTATTTAATTAACTGTGTTTTCATCCTACAATCAACTGACAATAACAATCCAGGTTGCCAAGCGACGATAGAAAACAAAAGATGTAAAACAAATTAATTAACGTATAAACAATTGAATACTCTTTCAAATTTAAGTAGGTCTCTCAAAATATAGGGGTGCCATTCGACATTTCCAAGGGTGAAGGGGTAGAGTGCGGGAGAGGGTGAAAGCTAGAATGCAATTAACACTGGTTTTAAACTCCTCCCTCATTATCTAAAGTGACGTGTTTTTTTTTTTTTTGTTTAAATTAAACTAAATTTAAATAAATAGTTATTGGGGTTGGAAGTTTTGAAATGAAAGCCCAGTATAACAAATATGTTAGTGACAACAAAGAATTCCCTTTCCAGCGCCGCCATTGACTTGATTCGTAGCTTCCCCTCTTTTGTTGAACCACCAATTGGGCAGCGGAATACACACAGCCTCCCCGATGCGAGCATTCAGTTGGTGTACCTGCACTAGACAGTGTGGGAGGTCCTAAGTACATTCATGCCAGTTGACCATTAAAAAATTTCGATCGTTGCCTTCTATTTGCTCACACTTCTGCACATTGTATGAATTATTTTGCTGCAAGAAGCGGACTTACCTTCTCAAGAATGTAATCATATAGAAGTTCCTACAGAACTATGAATGTTTACTTTTTAAAGTGAAACATTTATGTGCTTGGCATTCGAGAAATCTGTCATAATTTCTGTTAATGCGGTACCGGTAACGTCATTAGTTACAGTAGGCCTTGGATGATTGAAATTTTGATGTGCTCAAAACGAAGCAGTCTAATTTCGAATCCAATAAAACATAAAGTGGAAATAAATGAATATGACACCATAATCAATTTCATTTTAATGTAAATGTGAAAGCTTAATGATATGTTCAACTGGTGAAGGTTACTTATGAACCAGCCACTAGAGAAAATTGTTAAAATACCTTGAAAATGCCTAGGATTTATAGCATGGAGTAGTGGAAATTGGATGTGATCACTGGAAGAGCTGTAGGCCCCTATGGCACCCAATAGCTACTTTCCTTACTTATATATCGAATTTGTCGTGCGTGAATGAAAACATCGCCATATTTCCTGAATGTAACGTAATTTGTCGGAGGAGGTTTTCAATATCGCCAACACCCCTCACATAATACTGCACACCTAATCTAACCTATCCTAACCTCTCACTACACACCTAATCAAACCTGTCACATAATAGGCTACACACGTGTAGTAACATTCCTCACGTTTAGTATAACTTCGTTTGCAAATGTTACCCCCCTTGGTGTACGTTGTGTCGGAAACCATCTAGTGGAAGAAGTGGAACGTGATGGCGGGGACTCTGGATTCATTCTTCATAATTACCAACGAGTTATATTACCACATTATTATAGAGTGGCTGTATGCCTTTGATTAGCGCTCCCTGCGGAGGCTGGCAGTACTATGAGCTACCATTTTTTGTTTGGTCATACAGAAGCATGGAATTGTGCTAACATGTTAATGTTTTCAGTCTGAGTGAAATATTTTCTTAAATACTGGAACAATATATTGTGTGTTAGGTCAAAAAGTGTAGGTATGTTATTTAAATTTTAATTTTGTGTTGAGTATTTTTTGTGTATTCTTGTACATTTTAATATTTCGTATTGTTCTTGACATTTTAGTGCCATATGTAATATTTCCATATCTGTTCCTATATAGTATAATATATTGTAATAAATAATTACAGTATAACTAATGCTGATACACTGTTGAAAACAATTGGAGGAAAACTATGAATTATTTAAATATTTTTTCATTGGATAAAAGTACAGACATGAAATTAATAAAGTATATTATTTTTGGTTATTTATGGCCACATTTATCTCCATATCAATAAAAACAAATGAATAATGTCAACAAACAACTTTTTAAAACATTTCACCATATAAGAAATTGAATCTTGTCTTTACTTATCAAACTTAAACACCCGTTATAAAGGTCTAATATCGTGTATAGCCTCCACGACATTCGATGACAGCTAGGCACTTCGTGGCATGCTCCTTATAAGGTTCTGTATTGGACGAATATTCTCTTTCCTTAATCTGTTCCTTACCGTTCGGTCTGAAACCCGGGTTCCGGAAGCCATATAGAGGTCATTCTGCAGGTCTCTTGCAGTTTTTGTACGCTGTCGAAGAGCAGATAGGACAATGTATCTGTCGTCCTGGGGACTTGTTTTACATTTACGGCCCTGGACAGGTCTTCTACAATACTGACCTGTCTCTCTGTGCCTGTTGCGTAACCTGGACAACACGGAAGGAGAAACCTCAAGCTCTCTAGCCACTTGTCTCAGTGATTGACCTTGTCGTAAAAGAAGTAGAGCATGGTACACTTCAAACTCATTTAAATGTCTCATTTTGTAAGAGTCTTTAATAAACAAGGCAATAATCAGCATTCGTCACTACAGCAACGTCAGAAAGCTTACCAATTAGAAGTTGTCAGTGCCTTCTGTAATCAAAGATTTCTCCATAAGTTATTTGTTATTTCAGGTAATTAGGCTAGTCTGTATTTAGGCCATGGATCTTTAAATTTTGTATCCATAGATTAAATTAATGTTCCAATTTACATATTGTCCAATTTTTAGCATCGCAGCTTCAAAAAACACCAACTTATTCAATTTATTACAAGTGTTCCTCTAATTATTTTGAGCAGTGTAAAATGTTCTGTGTTACTGGATTTATTATAATTGTTGATGTCTCGGCATTGCATTCTGTTTGAAATGACCATGGCCTACCTGTTAGTCTTACTTTAAAAGTGAGGACAATTATCGCATTTAATTTGTATTCTCGTCAGGTTATAGTTCTTTATTTGTTTCCCTTTAGTGTTTAGATATCTGTGTAATATATTTTGTGTTTTATATGCTATAATAGGTTCAACTTTCTTAATGTAGACTTTTTTGTTTGTTATTCTGATAGATTAATGTAATGAATTTTCTTCTATTCTTGTGTTTGTGTATTGGTGCCGTTCTTTAGTATTTATTGTTTATACTTTCCTTTTATTTTTATTAATGTGTAATTTTGTTAACAATAGAATAATTTTAAGAGCAAAGTCTTCTCTTATACTACTCATAATTAAGTATAATAGGCCTATGTTTTTATATTTTAAGCTCAAACTATAGATATAAAAATTGATAAACATTTCACCTCTTATCACAAAGAGAAGATTTAATTTCACTGATTCTGAAAGTGGGCTTGATGCGCCGAGTACGCATCTCAAACCTGGGAAATAGCCAGTATGCCATACCATTAATTAGACTGCTAAAATGTAAATTTAATATACCATTATACATGGTCACCATCCGTCCTAACAGTTTATTTTATTTAGTTTACATTTAGTTAGAGGTATATTAGGATTACGATGGAAGCTTTTTTACGTAAATATATCAATTTAATTACAACATATAGCAGTAGCGGCTGGTGGTCAGAATAATGAGTGTGCTACAATCTTTATATCGGCCTACTGTAGAGGCCTACACTTATGTATTTATCTTAATTTGGAGTCTCGTCTAGTGATGAAATATGAAGTCCATACGACGTTCTTTCGTACTGCATAACTTTTCATTTGGTGTTAAACCCCTCCATCTCGGACATCACACTCTTTTCTATTGACAGTATTGCAAGAGCAGTGAGACGATCCTGGGACATAGTGTTCCTTAAAAGCGTTTTTATGCGTTTCAAGGAAGAAAAACATATTTCTGGCTCAGCAGTGGTCATTGGTGTTGTAACCAAAATATTTAACAACTTCGATACTTCACAGAATGGATCCTGTAAATTGTTGGATACTATGTATTGTGACAATTGAACAGCCATTTATATTTCGGAAGTCAGGTCTACCGTATAGAAATCCAACTTGTATCTGGAACACTCTTTTGTTCAGTATAGTATAGCCAGCAACTTCAACTGGTAGATGGCAGCAGCAGTCGGACACTTGAATTACCAAATACATTGTACATAGTTCCGAATTCTTCCACAAACAAGCATTCTTTCGTTACGCTTTACTTTTGCAATCTCCAAGCTGTGTTGTGCTGAAGCTGACTACAGCACTTTCCCGCGTAAAAATAGCCAATCAGAGCAGTGATTTCAGCTTCGCACATGCGCATAACTGTCTACATTTTTCATGTGGAGCTTTGAGTAGCACAACGAACCCCCCGAGGCACCAAAGAAGGCACGAAGACTAAACACTTTATAACGCGTCATGAACATGACCACGGGAAATTGTCAAATGACAGATCAAATACTATGGTAGTATTACAAATACATTATTTGAGCCAAAATTATCATTGTGCTGTAGCACTATAGCACATAAGGACGGGCCGCCCCTGATATATAGTATATCTATGTTGTTTGGGTAAAGGAAGATGTCATAAAAATGAGTTTGAAGATAAATGAAAATTAAACTTCGAACCATTATTGCAAATAATTTTCTACACAAATAAAGCACATCAACTGCTAGTATTCTTTGATTTCTGCACACTCATTTGTATAATTTAATTTGTGTGTTCATCTGGGAAACAAAATTCCATCTGCACAAAAAATGACTTATCCCCCTTTAACCGAACACCACAGATATATATTCAAATAAATTTCTAATAATTCGAGATGAACACGATTCATATAACAGAAGATAACCCTAATTTCTCATTATTCTCAATTCTTAGAAAGTATGGAGTGGAAATTTAAGAGTTAAGAGTTCACCGACATCTAAAAAATTCTAAGTGTAACCACAGTCTAGTATATACAGTCACGAAGCTCAATACGTAGTAAATATGCATCCATAGATAGTTGCTAACCACTAGGATCGCTAATATCGCCTCATCACAGACAATGCGAAATAGTACCGGCACAGTCTATTGTTCCTAGCATCCTCACAACTCAAGCTTCGTGACTGTATATAATAGACTGTGGTGTTAACTATCAGCCGGCAAGGTTTTTCTCTCTGTTTTTTTGGGATGCTCAAGGTGTTATTTTGACAGGCTATTTGCAGAAAGGAGCCATAATAACATATCTTTATTGTGCAAATTTAAATTAAAAATTGCGGGATGCTATCGAGGAACATCGTGGCAAGTTAAGGCGAAATGTTCTTTTCCACCAAGACAATGCTCCTAGTCACAAGTACTTAGTTGCAATGGTTGCAATTTCAACAGCAGAATTTGTATTGCTGGACCATCCACTATAGCAGTGGTCGTCAGCACTCGCTGAAATGTGCAAAGGGTAAGCGGAGCCGTCCCGTGTAAACCATCGTGCAGCAGGAAGAGGTAGAGAGCATACCCGCTAGTAGCTACGAGTGCACCATGGTGCACTGTGTTCTCCGCGGGTAAGAGACGCTAGCCCCAGGGTGCTCTGTGCTGACGACCGCTGCACTATAGGCTATTCACCAGATCTGGCACCCAGCGACTTCAGGCTATTCCCAAAATTCAAAGAACACCTGCGTGGGATGAAATTTCCATCCAATGCAGTAAACCAGTGCAGAGTTTGGACAACCTTTCTTCCTGGAAGCTGTAGAAATGTTGAAGCATCGCTGGGAGAAGTGCATCAATCTGCTATTATAGGAGACTATGTGGAAAAATGAGGTGAGATTGTTTTTTTTTTTTTCAAATATAAGTGGCTCAGGGCTACAGCAAAAGTATCAACCCTCATATATCAATCTGAAGTGCGAACTCAAATTTAAGAAGACCAGCATGTTTTATAGGCCTACTCACGTAGTGGCTTGATAATATGCCTAACAAAACTAACAATACAAGCTATTTCGAAGGTTTGTCAAAGGTACTGGCATCGTGAACTGAAGACTCCCAACAGACATTTGCCAAACGGTATCAAGATACATCCCCAGTCAATAGAACCATACAAAATACCTCTTCCATCTGTCACTGTCCATGTACTGTTGGCACTATTAGAATACAACTCACGTAGAAGCTGTACTGGCACTGATTGTATTTCCTACGCACTGTTAATGAATCTCATTTGTTACCAGCATCTGCAGTCGTCGCAGTGAATAGGAAAAAAAAAAGAAGAACTTCTTCAGTAAAGACGCAGCTCATCTTGGAGAACTTGAATCGAGAGATGGTACGGATAGGTAACCAGCGCAACGCCGAGTAAATCTAATGAAGGAAATGCATTTTTTTGCGAAATTAGACTATACTAACCAGAGATTCTTTAATTGCCGTGGTATTTCGCCATTTAAGATTTCACCTTTCATAAGGATATGGGCTCTTCAGTGTGCATAGAGAGCGTGTTTCAGCATTTTTACACTCCCCTCTAGAATTTCGCTTCTTTCTGGTTCCCAGTTATAATCATTTACCTACATTCAATAATTAGATTGATCAGAGAGAAAGGTTACATATCGTATAACTATGTGTGATTTTATGGTCATTATTTTACCCTCATTTCGGTGATTAAATGCTTTAATTTCGGTGAATATTTCGTAAAAAAAAACACGCCATTTCGCACCATAAAGGAACTTAAAAATAATAAAATATATATTTTTAAATTATTATTGAAACAATCCCCCTGAAACAAACAGAAAAAAGTTTGCATCATTAATTAAATTCATAGGCTAATTCGATTTCATTCGACTGTAAGAGAGTAACGGCACAGCCTTCTTGATCTCACGAGGACAGTTGTTGCGGGGAAGAGAAATGATCGCTGTCTGCTTGCATTTCTCCCTGGAAATAGTCCTTGAAACTATGCACAGATACTTTGTAAGTCCCAGGGAAGAGGCAGTGCGCATGATCAGACATACAACGAAACAAAACTAATTTTATTACCTCAACTAGTCCTTATTTAACTCTTGTGGTGAATTTAGGTGAAGTCCGGAGAGCCTATTTAGTGAAATCCACTCTTCTCACCTCCACGCTGGGACCCCCTGGGATCTTTTTAAGATGCGAAAGAGAGAGTGGTGTGCGGAAAGCAACGAGAAGCTACAGCATTTATCTTTCCCAAGAAAAACTGCAAACATGGCATGATGGGTCTTTCCACTCTGAGAAGAAACTGCCTACTGAAGGATGCAAGGAAGGAATGGTGAACGGGAGAAGAGTTCGGGGTAGAAGAAGATATCAGATCATAGACGAGATTAAGATATACTGTATGGATCATATGAAGAAACGAAAAGGAAGGCAGAAAATAGGAAAGATTGGAGAAAGGTGGGTTTGCAGTGAAAGATCTGCCCTTGGGTAGAACACTAAATGAAATGAACTAGTCCTCTTGTGATCCAGGTCGCACGTTCCCTGATCATACGCAGTCTCCTTTCTGGGACCTGTGCGACAAGACTGTACTTCCTACATCAGTGATGTCAAAGCAAGCGCATTTTTCTGACCTTGACGTCGTGCGCGGGCAGCAAGCGCTAAGTATGGAAAGAGGAAGGGCTGTGTATATGAATAAGCAACCTGTTGGATTAAGAAAACAGTGGTGCACAAACTTCAAACGGAACGTGAAATTTTATGTCGTTATTTTTATATGGCTTCTTTCTGTTTAATATTATCTATATTGTCTGTAAAACAAAAGTACTAACACTGATTTCTTAATATTGCACTTGTGTTTTAAATCTTAATAACATAATAGAGAGTTAAGAAGGAATATTCACTTAAATTCCATAGTAGTATAATATTATACTATATTAAGTGGATGAAACACATCATTCATAAAGAAAGTGATATTCCAAAGAAGAGATTGGGTATGACATGATAAGTTGGAATTTATATTGATAGTATCTTTAGCCTTACAAAAGTAATCAATAAAGTAATCAAAACAATATTACAGTACAAAGCAAAGTTACCTCGGCACTGTATCTGTTTTAAGTGTAACTAATATTACATAATAAAACTCTTACCACCTTATGCTTTTAAGGTGATATTTGTGAGCAACTTCCTATCATCAGAATATTAAATTATTTTCTCGAAATCTGTTGAAGCTATAGAGCTGAAATTTTTATAACACATGGGCACGTATCTTTTGCTTATGATGTAACAGTAGTTCCTTTGTTAATTCACTTCCTTACAAACAATTTCCATTCGAATATTTTCAAAAATTTCAATACACTATCTTCAGTAAATCGTATATACTGTATATTAGATTTACGAAAACATTCTGTAAGGCTACTAAATAAATAGGCCTATACCTGAAAATTTCACTTTTCTATTCGAAAAGCTGAGAAAATATTTCATTTGAATAAAAAAATCAACTTGTGAAAAATGAGCATTAAAATTAAAACTTACATTCTTATAATGCACTTAGGCTATATTTCTCAGGCAAATCTAAAAATTAACATGGATACAGTTTTAATAAGTTCTCGTCCCTTTATCGAATCAATGCTGGCCATCCCTAAATATAGCTCGACCAAGCGGTATATACCACCTCTTTTGTCTGTCTCTTTCCTTTCCGCTGTAAAGCGCTCAGGCTCTCCTGGGCTCTAAAGCGCGCGCTTGCTCCTGTGGGGATCAACTGACATGCCTGTCCTACATCATTGCCTGATGTCACACGCATGTAATGCTGAACGGTCAATTACGTAGAAATGTTCATGTAGCCTATATTTTATAACGAAGAAAATTTTCACATTGTGTTTGGAAGAGTCTTTTTTTGTGCGAATTCTCCTTAAAACTATATCGTGATAATGAAGTAATTTCATGGACATTTATAAATTTCGCGAAAATTCGTGGGAATTTTCATTTAATTTTTTACTTTCATTAAAGGATTTGCATTTTTCATGCATAACATTAAGTTTTTAACACATTTCGCGTATATCGTTAATACCGAAAAATCACACACCTAAGTGTAACATCAAGATGACGACTGCGTTGAAATATCGCACAATGCTGACTACATATTCAATAGTGGGCTGTAGGAATCCAAGTGTCACGCGACATGAATCCTATGCAATGCAGACGATTTGCTGTGACAGTTCTTCATGACGACCTGATTGAAAAACAGGTCTCTCGTGAAGTACGAGAAGTTTCAGATCTTTGTGGGTAAAGAAAGTATCTTAGGCTATTTCGACATTGGTTTCAGGTTTTTGTGGGCAAAGAAAGTATCATATTTCGATACAGAAGTTTTGCTTAGAATTAGCCTACAAGTTACACGAATCCATCATATCACTTTATCAATACCCGGCCCGGGTTCGATTCCCGGCGGGGTCAGAAATTTTCATGTAAAATTTCTACCTCGGTACTAGGAGAGATGGCGGTGCACAATTTCTAATCACTAGATTGTGCACCAATATGCCTGGGTTAAATCCCAAATCTCTCCGCAGTGCATATGAAGAGAAGGCATATGTCACTGTTGATAGTGATTCGTCCGTCGGATGGGGAGGCTAAGCCTGGCGGCCCCCTTGGTGCTATTCGACAGGAGTAGGCTACGTGCCGGCACCGGGTTTCCCCCTTCTCCATTCCTCATCATCACTCATTCCTGACACTACACTTACACGAACACTTACACATACACTCACCCTAACACACGACATAACTCTCCACAGATACACATCATGTACAGTGTGACCCGCTGAAGTGGTGTACAACTAGAAAATGGGTCATAGTTCTGCCCTCTATCTGCAGTATGCGGAACCCGAATCACGCAAGTGAAGTGGGTGGGCATTAGATACACACACACTTTATCAATATGACAGCAACACAGAATAGAAACACGCTAATTTCCGCAGTGAAGAAGAGTTTAAAGTGACAACTCCTACTGAAGATTAGCTAATGGTCTGTATCTTTTGGGACTTTTCGAGTAGACTATGTTATTGGAAGAATTTCTAGGCTAAGGGCGAATTATACAGCAGGTTAATAATGAGCTATGCTAAGATATTAAATTGTAAGAAGCGAAGTACATCCCAGTTATCTTTAGTCGATTATTTAACGATGCTGCGTCAACTACTAGGTTATTTAGCGTCCATGTAATTGGTGATTTGTAGGATTTTCAGTAGGATGAAGCCGAGGATTCGCCATGTGATTGATTATTACCCATCATCCTCCTTAGAGTTGGGAATAGAGTCGTGCACAACCGATTACGAAAAATGGAAATTATATATTGCTATTAAACGCTTGGCGCTATAGTCAGTATGCAAAGCTCTCCCATCTCGCGAAGTGTCTCAGGGTTGATTTATCGAATACTTGAGTTGTTTCTCATTCTTTGTAGGTGTACGGCAAAGGCATACCGCACTGAAACATGCAGGAGTTACAAGAGCCCTTGCAAGGACGCATTTATCATCGTTTAGGCCCATCATTTAATTGATAATTCTTCCTCTCTCAGGTCAATCAATCAATCAATCAATCGATCGATCGATCAATCAATCAATCATCCAATCATCCATCCATCCATCGAATCACTTATTCATTTCGTACATTGATTCATCGATGTATGGATTGACTGATTCATTGATTGATTCATTCATCCAGTCTAGGTAAAATCATGCAACAAGCAGAATGGAAATACTTAATGGATTTGCGCTATTCCAACGCCTTCAAATGTAATAATAGGCCTAAGTGATAAATATGCTATTCATATTACTTTAGTTGTCGTATTTCAGGCAATCGAAGATTGATTAAACATTTCTTCAATAAATGTATAATTTAAATAATATTATGAAGCATTTAACTTCAGATAAATTCTAAATCACTTTCTGTACTGTTCAAAATATACAATGCTTATGTCTTTCTTAGCCTAAACCGCATTTGCAAATATTTTTCGTCCATTGTATTAAAATAACCTTCTCTTTCGGAAATTATCCTTGCCCATCTTGGTAAGAAATCATCATTTTCAAAATATATCGTGCAAAAAATACTGTACAATACACGTTTGTGAAGTGAATTACAAAGTCTCGGAAATTGAAAAACTCGCTCTGCCCGTTTTTCAAACTTTTCCTCGATGTTGTAATAAGCACTTCCCAATCTTGTATCGTAATATACTATTAAATGATATTTGACTCAATGTGTACGATTATTATGTATTTTTTATATCTTTCACACAGTAAAATAAAACAGAAAGTAGATAATGTACCTTTTGGATTCGTTCAAATCCCTAAGAAAACTGTTTTATAAAATTATTATTCTTTTGAATTAAACTCCTATGAAATGGTGGTTTATCTTATCCAAACATAATCAGAGTTTACACACAAACGCAAAATGCTATTTGTAATCTACATACAAAATTTTATGAAAATCTGTTAGAAACGAGAAGAGTTACTAATTTCGTCCTGCTAGATTTGTATTTGGAACCACTGTGCGACGATCGGCTGCACAGACAGAACTTGCTGCAATGCTTCCACTGAGGAATGTCGGAACAATCAACTTATAGTAGTAAAAAAAAGTTCCGCAACAAGGTAGCTGCTATAGTAGGAACTTGGCTGGGCTTGACTTTTCCAGGGGCGCACGCGGGACGGATCCTTGCACTTGGCTTGCTTTGCCCACTGTACGCCCTGTGAAGCCCTATGCGACTGTTGTCCAAGTCCAACAGGTAGCTTGGGTGACATTCGCGAATACGATTCTGACAGGTGGGTTAACCTGCATCAGCCCTGACAGAATCGGGTCCCAGGCGAGCCCCAGGGTTCGGAGCCTCAAACACTTCCCATCTCAGCAACAAAAACCCGTATTATTACCAATACTTAACCTGTCGTATTTTTAACTATTGCAGATAACTGATGAAATGAAGGAAGGAGTAGGCTTACCCGAAAAAAATATCGACAAGTACTTAGCTTTACTATATATCTTTACGTAGAATTACGAATGGATGGTACGCAAAATGAAATAAGAAGGGGGAGGCAAGGACAATAAGGGGAAAGCCACCAGCGTAGCTCAGTAGGCTGAGGCGCTTGCCTGCTGATCCGAAGTTGTGCTCGGGCTATTACCTAGTTGAGTTTTTTCCCAGGTTTTCCACAACCGTAAGGCAAATACTAGGTAGTCTATGACGAATCCTCGGCCTCATCTCGCCAAATATCATCTCGATATCATCAATCTCATTGACGCTAAATAACCTAGTAGTTGATACAGCGTCGTTAAATAACCAAATAGAAAAACAAAGGAAAGAAAGATAACAGAGAGAAAACAATGAGAACAAGGGAAGACAAGAAGAACAAGGGGAAGTCAAGGAAGAAAGTGGAAATAAGGAAAAAATGGACAAGACAATAAGAACAAGGCGAGGCAAGGAGAAAAGATGAAGACAATCAGAAAAAAAAAGACAAGAGGAACAAGTAAAACAAGAAAAAGTGAAGAATGGGAATATAAAAAGAAGAAGTAGAATATAAGGAGAAGAGGAAGGCAAGGAGAACAAGGTGAAGCCGAACAGAATAAGGAGAAGATAAGAGAACAGGGATAACAAAGGGAAACACAAGGAGCACACGAGGAAGTGAAGAAAAACAAGGGAATACGAAGAGAAGAAGTGGAATAAAAGGAACGGGAAGACAAGAAGAACAAAGCGAAGACAAGGGAACAAGGAGAACAAGGGAATACAAAAAGAAGTGGAATACAAGGAACGGGAAGACAAGAAGAACAAGGAGAACAAGGGAATACAAAGAGAAGAAGTGGAATAAAAGGAACGGGAAGACAAGAAGAACAAGGAGAACAAGGGAATACAAAGAGAAGAAGTGGAATAAAAGGAACGGGAAGACAAGAAGAACAAGGAGAACAAGGGAATACAAAGAGAAGAAGTGGAATAAAAGGAACGGGAAGACAAGAAGAACAAGGAGAACAAGGGAATACAAAAAGAAGTGGAATACAAGGAACGGGAAGACAAGAAGAACAAGGAGAACAAGGGAATACAAAGAGAAGAAGTGGAATAAAAGGAACGGGAAGACAAGAAGAACAAGGAGAACAAGGGAATACAAAGAGAAGAAGTGGAATAAAAGGAACGGGAAGACAAGAAGAACAAGGAGAACAAGGGAATACAAAAAGAAGTGGAATACAAGGAACGGGAAGACAAGAAGAACAAGGAGAACAAGGGAATACAAAGAGAAGAAGTGGAATAAAAGGAACGGGAAGACAAGAAGAACAAGGAGAACAAGGGAATACAAAAAGAAGTGGAATACAAGGAACGGGAAGACAAGAAGAACAAGGAGAACAAGGGAATACAAAGAGAAGAAGTGGAATAAAAGGAACGGGAAGACAAGAAGAACAAGGAGAACAAGGGAATACAAAAAGAAGTGGAATACAAGGAACGGGAAGACAAGAAGAACAAGGAGAACAAGGGAATACAAAGAGAAGAAGTGGAATAAAAGGAACGGGAAGACAAGAAGAACAAGGAGAACAAGGGAATACAAAAAGAAGTGGAATACAAGGAACGGGAAGACAAGAAGAACAAGGAGAACAAGGGAATACAAAGAGAAGAAGTGGAATAAAAGGAACGGGAAGACAAGAAGAACAAGGAGAACAAGGGAATACAAAAAGAAGTGGAATACAAGGAACGGGAAGACAAGAAGAACAAGGAGAACAAGGGAATACAAAGAGAAGAAGTGGAATAAAAGGAACGGGAAGACAAGAAGAACAAGGAGAACAAGGGAATACAAAGAGAAGAAGTGGAATAAAAGGAACGGGAAGACAAGAAGAACAAGGAGAACAAGGGAATACAAAAAGAAGTGGAATACAAGGAACGGGAAGACAAGAAGAACAAGGAGAACAAGGGAATACAAAGAGAAGAAGTGGAATAAAAGGAACGGGAAGACAAGAAGAACAAGGAGAACAAGGGAATACAAAGAGAAGAAGTGGAATAAAAGGAACGGGAAGACAAGAAGAACAAGGAGAACAAGGGAATACAAAGAGAAGAAGTGGAATAAAAGGAACGGGAAGACAAGAAGAACAAGGAGAACAAGGGAATACAAAAAGAAGTGGAATACAAGGAACGGGAAGACAAGAAGAACAAGGAGAACAAGGGAATACAAAGAGAAGAAGTGGAATAAAAGGAACGGGAAGACAAGAAGAACAAGGAGAACAAGGGAATACAAAGAGAAGAAGTGGAATAAAAGGAACGGGAAGACAAGAAGAACAAGGAGAACAAGGGAATACAAAAAGAAGTGGAATACAAGGAACGGGAAGACAAGAAGAACAAGGAGAACAAGGGAATACAAAGAGAAGAAGTGGAATAAAAGGAACGGGAAGACAAGAAGAACAAGGCGAAGACAAGGGAACAAGGTGAACAAGGGAAATCCAAAGAGGAGTGAAATACAAGGAGAACGGGAAGGTAAGGAGTGCAAAGCAAGACAATCAGAACATAAAGAAGATAAGAGAACAAAGGGAACACAAGGAGAACAAGGGGAATACAAAAGTATTAGTTGAATACAAGGAGAATAAGAGGAAACAAGGAGAAAAATGGAAGAAAAGAACAAGGGGAATACAAAAGTATTAGTTGAATACAAGGAGAATAAGAGGAAAACAAGGAGAAAAATGGAAGAAAAGAACAAGGGAAATACTAGGAGAACGGGCTGCATTTTTATGTGACGGTCAATTTCAAAGTTATCCTCAAAAGACGAAAGACGTATTTCTAAGTCAAAACCTCCTACACCATCTACCTTGTCCACCAGAAATTCCATCGAATCTAGAAGACCAGTGCTCTAAATATAGAGCTTGAGCCACAGACGCAGCAACAGTAGGGACATAATTAATATGCGTCAGGGACAAACCTATTTTTACTATACAGAAAGTGATTCAATTGTTAAGGAGAAAATGTCGAAGTGTTGCATAAATAAGTTTTTACACCACACTGCAGCGTCCTATAGGGCTTAACAACATTTTGCTTCTAATATAGGATCTACTAGTGTAACCTTTTTTTTTATTACTCCTGTAAAGTGGAGATTCAAAAATATAAAGAAAATTAGTAGAACCAGTTACACAATAGATTATTTTACTGGCCTATTAAAAAAACATAAGTTATTTAAATACAAATTATGTGCTCAAAAGAATGCATTAGCTATTAGGTTATGTACATTTTCGATTTTTCTTTTCGAAATTCACCTAAGTTCCCTTCAACGGACCGGTGAAAAACGCGATACAGTGGAAGCTCTTAAGTTAGACAGAAGTCAAGTTCGACATCCTATAGTTCGACTGCTTACGTAGGAGAATTAGACACCCCCTATACGGGCACTAAGAAATGGGTTTGCCATTTTAATGGGAATTGGTTCTGTCTCTTGTAGTGATACGTTTGTTAAAGGAAAACAGAATATTTTATTGATTAGGACATCCATATTGATCACTGATTTTAAATTAATGAACTCTTATTTTTCTATTTGAGAATTGTGCCGTTTGTGAGACGGAACTGTCGAAACGCATTATGGTACTAGAAGCACATACAGAAGTCTCGGGGCGGGCAGGAAATGCAAGTACAGTACTGTATTCGTTGATGGATAACCAATAAGAATCTGTATTCATTTCACCTGCCACACCCACTACCCTTATTGGACAGAACTTTCAATTCTGTTTTTTCGAACTTAGGAGAGTCCACTGTATGTGGTCAATAGGGTTGGAGCTCAAGCCATAGATTTTCCTTCACAGTCACAAATTCCCTTATGCGTGATCAATTGTTGCTCCTCCAATTTCACCTTCTACACTGCGATTAACTGCGGAATGTTTGACGAATGTATTAAAGGTGGAGGGATTAATTTGGATACGAAGGGGACTGGCGTCTTGTGCTTTGAGGAGAAGAATGATGTACAACTGATACAAAACACAAGTTTTATTCATATTAATAATACACAAAACATAAGTTAGAAAGCGAGCTTCTTCATGAGCAGGTAAATGTGTTGGTCCACCTCGAAACCGTGCAGGTTATTGGCGTCACCTTGCAACCTCATGAGCAGGCCACCGAACGACACGTAGGCTGCCCTGCAACACATACAAAAATACAATTTTATCTCCAATCACTGGACTCTCGAGCAAAGCGGAACAATGCAATGATCGAGTCTGAATTTAAGCACAAACACATGAGGAACCCTTACGTAATCCCCTAATAGGTCTATTTTACAAATGTTTCAGAATTATATTTACCACCCGAAAAAAAAAAAAAACACGCTTACTAAATAATTGAAAATTTGTTCAATTACATTTCAAACTGACAGCGCCGCTATCTGTAAGACTGAAAGCAAGCAATCCCGTTTTAGACAGGGGATATCTCTAAAATGCCAGCCCAGAAGAATAGCACGTGTCAGAGACATTGAATTATGCAAATATAATCTCAAACTCGCTGTTTTACTCGAATGGGAAAAACAAGTTCATGCAAGTTAATATACTCATATTTACGTAATGTAGCCTTCTGATTCACTGCAAATACCTTGAATGACGTCATAGGAGTGAATCATAGGAGACTGTTTTAATCCGCATAAATCTTTTCTGCCCAGTTTGACAGAAGAATGAAATTTCAAATCAGTTCCTAGCCTATAGCCTACTGAATTTATGAAACTTGATATCGTCTATCACGTGTTGTTCTTATTAGACGGTATTTCAGGGCCACATTGTAAAATAATAATAATAATAATAATAATAATAATAATAATAATAATAACAACAATACAAATCGATATTAAATTACGCCAATTTCAAAACTTACGTATTCAATAACATTACTAGACATTTAGGAAAGTGAAATTCTATGAAGCTAATATTGGTCTTACTTTTATTATACGAGCATTAATATGAATCATGGACGTCGAGAAATAATTGTAATGGAATTGTCCCAACGAGGAAAAGATGCACAACAATAGATAAATAAAAAATACATAAAGAGAGATAGATAAGTTAAAAAGTAAAGACAGAGATTGTTGGATATAGGGTAAAGGTTGGTAATATTGTGATACTAATAATATTATGGTAGGCCTAGTTTTTTTTTTTAGAATTTATTACAATTTTACTGAGCAAGAGGAAGATCGGTTTTTTGCGTCAACGTATTAAGGGAATGTTCGTGGACAAGTTTCTGCACAAAACCGGTCCTTCTCTCGCTCAGTAAAATTGTAAAAAATTCTCAAAAAGTACTATCACAATATTACCAACTTTTACCCTATCACCTTAATATTAATAGAATAGTGAATGTAATAATCCTTAAACAATTTTAAGTAAGACTCTCGTTATAAAAGGCATATGATATGGGGCATCGAGTTCGGCACTTGACCCAGAACACGCGCATCAGACATGCTTGCGTTCATAGATCGAACATCCAAGT
Organism: Periplaneta americana; assembly: GCF_040183065.1. Taxonomy (NCBI): domain Eukaryota; kingdom Metazoa; phylum Arthropoda; class Insecta; order Blattodea; family Blattidae; genus Periplaneta; species Periplaneta americana. Next base: position 62,459,904 of record NC_091124.1, on the reverse strand, counting down.
ATGCCGCGTCAAACTACACTGAGGGCCAGAAGAGACACATGTTCAGTTAATTTATATTGTCATGATCTTTTCTCAGTTTGCAGTGTGATATGTTGGTAACTCTTTTAAAGTGCAAGTGTGTGTTCTTTTAAAGTTTAAGGTGGTTCGGTACGGTAGTTTATTGATATGCCACCCCAAAAGTTCATACCAGAACACAGAATTTTTTGTATCAACTTAGAAACAATAATTATAAGAAGAGAAACTGCAAACACTAGAATAGAACTTTTGCGTGTGAATAACAATTTCATGAAAAGATGTCTGTAATGTCAGAATGCAGGCGGACACCACTTTGAACAACCCAACACAGGTTAGAAATAAAAATAACTGTGTGCACGCTATTAATCTAAATTATATGGGTAAAAATACGCGGGAGAATATGGATCAGTAGTCACGTAGTCTACGTCGGCTATGCAAACATGTCTGATAGTCGTGTTCCCGGCCGTGAATTAGAGCTGAACGTTCTGCACCTCCAATAATCTTACGTTCTTCACGTAAGTATAAACAAATGCTTTCTCACTTTGCCGGAAATTATGTTACGAAACTTCTGTAAATAATGTGAAACCTATCTCTTTACCATTTTTGTTTAACTCTATTCTTTTTTATGAAGTATAGCTTACTCGCTCACACAAATTTATTTAAATAACAATATACTTCATATGTATCAACTGTATATGCACAATACAACGAAATTATTCCAATTATATGCTTAAAAAAGCGAATGAATTTCAATAACGACGCGTCTTCAGAAGAAAATGTCATTTCAGTAATGCGAAAGACAACAATGTTACAAAATAAGTGTGTCTGCCAGAGAAGTGTTTACATACAATTATATTGCTCACGAAAAAAAAAAAATAGAGTGAGACAGTGACTAGGAGAGAGAGAAAATGGGAGGAGACAGAGATAGAGACAGAAATGGGAAGAGAGAGAATTCACTGTAACATCTCTCATCAAAGCGATGTTGAAGGAATCATTTCTGCCAATTATCTTCATGCATCTTTGGAAAGACAAGCACTTTTAACAGGGATACAAAGTTGACCTAGCGAGCTGTAAAGCCAAGGCAAGCCACAGTGAAGAATTTACAAAGAATCCTTACGAACGCTATGACGTAATTAGTGCTGCAAATAAAATAAGATCATTATTAGCCAATGTGAGTAATTTTAATTTTAAATTATCAGCAATTTTGGAGTAAGGGCTCTTGAGAACCCATAATGCAATACTTGTTTTAATGATCTATTATTAGCACATAAGATAAAAAAAATAAACTTTATACGAGAGTAACACACAAAAGCATGTTTTATATTGTGGCCGCACCGTAATCGGAAAGACTACAGCGCAGCATCGGCTTCCACGCTGGTAACCCGGATTCGAATCCCATCGGTTCCAACTGGAATGTGTACTGGACAAAACAGACTTGGTAGTAGACTTTCGTGAGGTAGGCTACTCCAGTTTCCCCCACCATAGAATGGAATGGAATTTAACTGAAGGGGGCACGGATGGCCCAGCACTGCGACCTATTGAGATCTATTGCGTTAACCCTCGATATGGAATGAGTTGCATGCCACAGATCCCCTACGCGCACCGCCCTAACCACATGACTCTCTTAATGACCGGTCTCTACAGCCGACAGAATCTATATACCATTCCTGCTTCGGCAAATTCCCCCAAGGACCCCCTGTCGGTCCGAGGCGAAACTCCTCCCCCGAGTAGGTCCGCCTCGGGTGCCATTGCAGAAGCCATCCAACATCGCTGAACTACATTCCACGGAGGCCGATCGAGAGAGTCAGCAGCTTCGGGAGCCCGCCGGTAGATTGATCTGAAAAACCAGAAACGGGATGATGAGGAAAGGATGATGAGGGAGGAAAGGAAGTGGCGAAGATGAGTGGGGTTCCAATCGCCTCATAAAGTTATCTGATATTCATGCATAGGAGTGAGGGAAAACCCCCAAAAATATCTCTCCCAGGGAACTCATCCTAATCGGGAATCGAACCCGGAACCGCTGGGTTCGGAGTTAGATGCGCTAACCCCTCAGCCACAACGGTGGACTTCCCCCAACATAATTCCATTAATCATGTAATTCGCTTCTCATGGATAGCAACGCCTCAGGCGGCAAAAACTATACTTCCGGCATATCGTACTCTACGCTTGGGTGAATGACGTAAAAAAGTTTGTATACTGGTGATACATTAACACGGCTATTAAAAAGATTATACCCACTGTAACAGAGTAAGGTCATTTGCATAGATAGTATGCGATGTTCTAGCTGTTGTAAGAGAAACTCTCTAATTTAATGTCAGAAGTGTACACCTCTGGCCTACACACGTCCAGACGATAGGCAAATTCCTCCCACAGCCGATCCAATATAACCTCTGTTATTTCTTCCATAACTGCTACAATTCTGTTTTTAAGTTCTTGGAGATGCACGGGTAGAGGTGCTATATGAACGATATCTTTCACACAGCCCCACATAGAGAAATTGCACGGCGTTAGGTCCGGATATCAAGGTGGCCAGCGGTGTAAGGCAAGATTATGGATATCGACGAGTGCTATCAAGCGATGTGGAAGAACTTCATTAACAAAACTGACAGACATTGCGAAGAAAACGGGGTATGGCGTCGTCTTTCTGAGAAATGACGTCATTGGAATCGTCGAGCTATATAAATAACCACGTTGCTAACATGTTAAGAGCCCTGTTTCTGCCGCCTTTACAATGAAGAGATCCATACATCATTCACTGACAAATGACACAGAAAAATTTAACCTTTGGTAAATTCTGTTCATGTTCTGTAATTTGTTGTGGCTTTTTTTATGCCTCAAATACGCACGTTCTGGCGATTCACTTCTTTTTCCGCTGAAGTGGAATGTAGCTTTAGCTGAGAAAACTAAGCAGAGAGCGAAATCATTTTTCAAAATTCTGTTGTGTTATCTAGGTACTAGGAACTTCTGAAAAAACAAATGACATATTTTGATATGCAAAACTTGGGACAATTTTTCTATCGTCCCGTGAAAATCACAATCGTATCTATGCAAATACTATCCCTCTTACTTCCGTTTAAAATGCGTATATAGCACTAATAGAAAACACGCTCAAAGTAAATTCTTAACTTTCTTGAAACGCTGTGCACTTGTTTATAAATTTAATATAGCTGCACATAATTTCAAGTGACAGTACACAATGAGAATTTTTATTGGCTATTATTTTATTGAATCTGAAAACATAATATATGAAGAATTAAACTTCGATCACTGTGACAATGAATGTAAATTTCCTACTTTTGTGACAGCTACAGTAACTGGAAAGAACTGCTTTCCTGACACACAATTTCTGTGACATCGCGTGATGTGTAAAAAGTTATTTTAAAGGAATCAGATTAATTCCCCGTTTTGTAGCAAGCGCATGGGATTGTTGGGTGAATCCAATAATTTTCCTTTCTTATTAAATTTTTATATTTAAGAAATCGAAGTTAAATATGCTGGTGGGTATAACGTAGGCCTACTATTGAAACTTCTATTTGCTAACGAACAAAACGTACGCTCTCTTCGTGTTCAGAAGATGGACAAGTTCATATAAAATTAATAAATATAACTGGAAGCTTTATTCAACAATTATCGACCGATAAATCTAACATCAAAGTCTACTTCAAGGTCAAAATCATCTAACAAAAGAATATCGCAAACGGCATAAGCTATATTTAACGAAACTCGTAGCAAGTTACAGGAATTGAAGAGTAGATTCCATCACAACCAGATGAGATGTTTTAAAATGATTACTAAAACGGCTGGCAGATTTCTTGACTAGTTTGTATTCCCATCAAATAGCCTAGCCAAGTAACATAGTCACAGGGTTTTAGGTTGAAATGAGATTGTAGGTCAAATTCTGACACGCATTTTCTTTTGTTTTTAAGTTGTTTGCTGTTGGATAATTTTATATTAATGCCATAACAATTATAAGTAAAGTAAAGAAAAATCTATGGTGCTACAGACCATGAAGGGCCAACACCGACCAGCCGACTGCTCGCCTCACGTCCACATGCCGAAGCAGAGGTGGACGATCATCCAACCAGTATAGAGGCGTCGTGTGGTTAGCACGATGATCTCCCCAGCCGTTATAGCTGGTTTGCGAAACCGGATTTTCGCTACCTATCGTAGCTCCCAAGTGCATCACGATGCTGGGTGGGCACTGGTCCCATACACTGGCCGAAATTGCATGAGAAAATTTCTTCCCCCATGTGAACTCGAACCAGCGCGCATTCCGTAACGCGAATCCTAGGCAGGATGCCTTAGACCGCCACGCCACGGCGGAGGACAACAATTAGGCCTATAGGTATTCTTATTTATTGATTCACACATGTTTAAATACGTTCGTCGCATGTATCACATAGTTCTAGTTTGATATACGCAAGTAATATGTCTAAACATGCGTGAATAAAATATATTTATAAATGTAACGGTAATATAAGTCCGTAGCGTCGTGGTCCAAGGTGTCATGCCAGGACTCGCGTTATGGAATGAGCGCTGGTTCGAATCCCAATGGGGAAGACATTTGTCATGAAATTTCGGCCAGAGTATGGGATAGGTAGCATCGTGATGAATCTGGAAAGCGATTGGTAGGAAAATCCGGTTCCGAAAACCAGCTACAACGACTGGGAGGATCATCGTGTTGACCACGCGTTACTTATTAGTTGGATGATCGTTCACCTCTGCTAAGGTATGTCGATGTGAGTCCAGCAGTCGGCTGGTCTTCCATAGGCTGTCACATCACGGATTTATAATGGTAATATAACAGTTGATCAGTAGGAACTAACTACAGACAGAAAAAAAGTGGTAAAGGAGTTTCGATCACAGGCCTCGTGAATTCTAGTGTATGACGTAAGTACTCGGTTAGCCCGGCTAAAGGAGTACCTGCTGCATTGAAACTTTGAGCGATGGTACAGTTTCTAAGAAAGAAAGGAAGACTGCCAACCTTCATCGTCTATAAGTTAAGTGAGTTGGAATCCATGTGAAACCTTACAACTTGGTAGGGGTTTCATACAAATATCACATTTCTAGGTCGAAACCTCTCCCTGTAGGAAATAAAACTGTAGTAAACAATACTATGGAACAGCTCTTACAAGCAATCACAGTGGTTGTAACGTCTCTTAAAACCATTTCTTAATTTCATTTAATTTATCGTATTCCAAAGATCTTACATCAGCAATGTAGCTTTGAGATGTAAAACAAGTTACCAATTATACAAAAATGTATAATACATAATTATTAAAAGAGGAAACATTAATTTAATTTACAAGTATAAACAGTTAGGCCTAATCGGTTGAGTAGAAGGCATGAATATGCAGATATTTTGTTAATTCTGTTCTAAACTTTTCCTCTTGGCTTGAAGATAATCGGGTAGTGACTGTAATACATGAATAATGAACTACTTTTTTATACAACAGCTGAGACTAAGAGAGGGTTGATGGAAATCTGATTTGTATCTTGTAGGTCTGTTAAAATTATTAGGGTGCTATTCATAGACATTTCGCAGCACGCGCTACGAGCGTACTAAGCTAGCCCTGGCTATCCACTGGTTACTTGTACAGAATTCACATCATATCCTATCGCTAACACTGGTTTACGAATACGAAAAACGCTGATCATCCACCGGAAGCCCGCGCTAAAAATGTCTATGAATACGGCCCTTAATGTTCTGATTAGAACTGAAAGTAGTTTGATTTTTAACATAAAACAACACCAAGAAAAGAATGTATTTACAAGGTGAGGTCAATATTTCTAATTTTTAGAAAATCTTTTCTCATTATGTGCTTTGATGCACACGTGCCATTATACTTTGGGTTTTCCTTTTGTAAACGAAAAATATGTTTAGGCCTAGATTATTAATCCATATTTCATTATAGAATGAAACTATTAGGCTTACAGACTACGCAAAGTATAGCATTTTAAGAATGTTTATATAGAGTGTTTTCGTGACTTTGTTACAAACTTTTAGGGATGATAGAGAATATTATGAACAGATTTCATACAGGAACCCGTGTTCGGAAACGTCTCGTTTGGTAATTACAGACCGTGATGTGTGTTAACAGAAGCAAGTAACATTGTAGAGTCCACCCTGTGGAATAACGGTTAGCGTGTCTAACCGCGAAATCAGGTGGCCAGGATTCGAATCCCAATCGGGACAAGTTACCTGGTTGAGGTTTTTTTTCCGGAGTTTTTCCTCAACCCGATATGAGCAAATGCTAGGTACCGGTAACTATCGGACTCATTTCACAGGGGTTATCACCTTCATTTCATTTAGACGCTAAAGAACCTGAGATGTTGACACAGCGTCGTAAAACAATCCATTCAAAACATTGCAGAATAATAAACCAAAAAGTTCGATATTAATGGGTCATAGTAAATAATTTTGTAACCATTAATATAAGTTTCTATATTGCTATGGTAGTGTTTTTTTTTACTTGGTTATTTAACGACGCTGTATCAACTACGAGGTTACTTAGCGTCGATGGGATTGATGATAGCGAGATGGTATTTGGCGAGATGAGGCCGAGGATTCGCCGTAGATTACCTGACATTTGCCTTACGGTTGGGTAAAACCTCGGAAAAAATCCAACCAGGTATCAGCCCAAGCGGGAATCGAACCCGCGCCCGATCGCAACTCCGGATCGGTAGGCAAGCGCCTTAGCCGACAGAGCTACGCCGGTGGCTGGTAGTGTTTGTAAACATTACAAAATCCATACGAATATAGTATAGAACTTTATTTACAATTAAATTACGATAGCCAGCTGGCATCGCACTCATGACCAATGCATTGAAACATCACCTCAGTTTAAATGTAGCTGTTCTCCTTGTAGGACGTGACGCCTATTTGGTTAAGCATTACGAAGAGAGAGTAATTTGCTTTCTTTAATTTATCACGGAAAGATTCCCGTTAAGAGAAATTACCGATACGCATTTCATTTATAGCCTCAGAACTCCTGAGAGTATAGTATAGCATACTTCATACATGATTATGTTATAAGATGTATGTGCAGAGACCCGAAGTATTAGTATAATACACGGTACCTGCATTTGTTTCTTAATTGAAACCTGCAGACTTTTTTCAGTATTTTTCCTCATGTCAGTGACTTTTTTTAAAGTGTAGAACTATACTGAACTTTAAAAATAAAACAACAAATGTCTTAAGACTCAGGAGGATAGAAAAGAAAATGGAAATGGAAGAACAGCTGCAAGACTTTATCAGTCAAAACATTTACTTTGCCAACTAGCCTATACAGTGTTTGTTTATGAGAATTCTAAAGCGTTTGCAGGAACAAGGAGCCTGCAATCAAACTTCAGAAAGATGGCATTGAGTTAGATCACAGTCTACTATATATAGTCGCGAAGCTTTAGGTGTTTTTTTGCAAATCTCGTGATAAAGCGCTCCAAGCGGTTAGCAACTAGAAACAATAGACTGTCCATGGTCGACTTTGGACTGTGTCGTATTTCTATCGAGTGCTAGCTCGTTGCGTATTTCACACTGATGCTTATTGCTTGTGAAATGTTCGTTATTGGTTATAATGAAAATGTTAATGGCTAAAATAGAATAATTGGAATAATAATATGGGACAAGGTGGAGACGTTTGTAGTGCTATAAATTGTAGCAACAGTAAGAGAAAGAGGCCAGAGTTATCCTTTTTCCGATTTCCGAAAGATTCAGAAAGGTTCCTGGGTTTCCACAAGAATGCTGTGCAGAAACAAAACTGTTAATTTGAAGTTCTTTGTGACTGTTAGAATACATTATATCCTTAAATTTCACAATGAAATGTTTCAGTCTAACCGAAAGGACATTAGATACCGGTTAAGGTTCTGTCACTTGGGCTGCTAAATTTCCAGAGAAATAAAGGTTAGGTCTACTTTTTTTTCAGAGGATATATTTTTAATTGTAGCTATTAATTTTGTTATTATTTTTATGTGTTATTTTACTAAAGACGTAGAAAAATTAAGTTTGTTTTAATGAAATTTATTGATCACGTTTTATTTTCAATTCTGGTGGGATTATTATTGCTTAGGCCTACTTTTTTCTTCAAAGGATATGTTTTTAATTATAGCTGTTAATTTTGTTGTTATTTTTATTTGTTGCTTTACTAGAGACGTAGAAAAAGTCTGTTACAATAAAATTTATTGATCACGTTTTATTTCCAATTCTGGTGTGATTATTATTGCTTAACCTCATCCCACTTTGTTAACTACGTAAGCCTACACTACAAGTACCGGTACACGTAAGTTACTCCATTAATTCATATTTCCATTATTATTGTTGTAAAGAGAAATGCAAATTAATATTTATTGGTTTCATAGTTAATTATCGCTATAATTTTGAATGAGTGAAGCTATTATAGTAAATTTCAGTTCGTTTTGCACAAACAAAAATTATATTAACTTATTTCTTGCAGGTATCTTCGAGTTTATGGTGGAATTTAATATACTTCATTAAAATAATAAATTAACTTTATGCATTTAATATTTCAATAATGGAAGGAAGGTGTTAATTTTTCCAAAAGAACACGACAACGGAAGTGTAACATATTTTGTCGGCTGCTAGGAGAGAGATCTGCGATGAAGAGGCGACAGTAGCGATCCTAGTGGTGGGCAACTATCCATGTTTGCATTTTTACTACATATTGAGCTTCGCGACTGTATATAGTAGACTGTGGTTAGATGCTATAAGGGGAACAACTTACAAAACTCCGTTGGTATGCGCATGCGTCAATCTTAAAGAGTGACACAATACTATTCACCCCCTCCTTCCTAATTGTCAGCCAATAGTAGCGCGTACTGATAGCAGTGATGCGTCAAATGACTTGTCAATCTGTAGCGACATTGGTTCAGATTAATGGAGGGAAACTCCATACTCCGCCTCCAGCACAGCGGTAAGGTTTAGTAACCTCCTACAACGGAGTTTTGCCAGTTGTAGACCTATAGCTAGTTACACTGACTACATTTCTCAAGGTTTTTTAACTACCAAACGGAACTTTTCCGGACATGGATTTCTACGTGAAATTATTCATACTCATCACCTCTACATCCCCAATAAATTTGTAACGAAGTCACAGAATCATTTGGTATGTGATTGTGTCACCTTTACACGCCATTTTGTGATGAAGATTTTTGACAGTTCGCGGGCTCAGAATGACAAGGTTCTATCTGACATTTTTAGCAAAATTGAGATTTTTGGTGCATTGAATTCTGCTACTTCACAGCTATCTACCATATAAATTATACGTTGATATCTCAATTATAGTTCGTGATAAAGTTGGTTTGAAAAGGTTCTTATCTGCATTGATTTTATTAGCAACCAAACTTTCAAGATGCTTTCCTGTAAAATTTACTAAACACTTGATAGAACCTTGTCATCCTAACCCTCGATTTATATGTTTATTAGGTGCTGAAGTTATATTTCTCTTTAAAACTGATCATATTAATATATTAAGCCTGCTTTATTGTTAATGAACAAACTGTCCTACTAAAATTTACCCGATACTCTATTCTTTATTTTATCACTTCTCAAGGCTTTTAACTACCAAAATAAACGTTTCTGGACATCGGGTTCTACGTAAAAAGTTTTCATATTGATCACTTCTACAGTCCCTAAAAATTTGTAATGAAGTCACAGAATGAACCGGTAGAGTCAACAGAGGATAAGGATCTGAATGCATAACAGGCAGAGCTCAATCAGGAGTATTCTACATGCGTTTTCCAGTTAAACCGTAAACCATACAACGTGAACACTCCATTAAAGTCTTAAAATTAAGATTTAAAAAGAAACTCACATAAAGCTTAATTAGCAACACCAATGTTAACATAAGGAATCAAAATTTGAGCAATGAAGAGGTATGAAAAAAAAATGCAAAATAATATGCAGAGAAATGGAAACATACAGATCGTGTACTTGTCATTCGTATGCAATTAGACGCAAACAATCCGAATAAATGAAGCAGGACGATGAAAAGGAGATAGGCTATGCAAATTTTATTAATGGAAGAAAAACGATATCGAAATAAAAAATATATATAATATTTAAATTTAAATATACAGAATACAGAATATATTACAACAATAGAAATAAAATAATACAATCATTATAAAAAAGAAGATACAGTAATATTAACAAAATTTGAGGACTGAATGAGCAGCGCTCGTGTTCGGTCGCACTTCAGATATATTATAGGCCTGTAAGAGAATATACAAAATAAAATAAAATAGGAATTAAAATTAAAATTACAGCTACTGTGAAATTTAATGTAATATATTAATATAAGAGGAATATAGAAAATAAAATAAAATAGGAACTAAAATTAAAATTACAGCTGCAATGAAATTGTATAATATAATATTAACATAAAGAATAATATCGTACGTGATTAAAGTAGGACAATTTATGGAAAAATATATATTCCAAAATTATAGAATACAAATATAATATACGCTGATTAATTCATACACATACCGTAAACTGGGGTTACTTTGAACACAGAGGAAACTTTGACCATTTTTTTCAGACAATCGTATTTAGGTTTCTACATGCTGCATTTGTTACAGATGGAGGTAAATTATCATAAAATCATCCTCATACCAAATTTACCTCCATCTATAATAAGTGCAGCATGTAGAAACCTAAATATGATTTTCTGAAAAAAGAAAAATTGGTCAAAGTTTCCTCTGTGTTCAAAGTAACCCCAGTTTACGGTAGGGTATAAATTTATTTAATCAAATTGAAGACATTAACACGTTTCAGCCACCTGAGTAGCTCAGTCGGCGAAGGCGCTTGCCTGCCGATCCGGAGTTGCGTTCGGGCGCGGGTTCGATTCCCGCGTGGGCTGATTACCTGGTTAGTTTTTTACCGAGGTTTTCCCTAACCATAAGACAAATGTCAGGTAATCTATGGCGAATCCTCGGCCTCACCTCGCCAAATATCATCTCGCTATCACCAATCCCATCGACGCTAAATAACCTCGTAGTTAATACAGAGTCGTTAAATAACCAAGTAAAATAAATTAACACGTTTCTAATTTTCTTGTTATATGTTATATGTTAGTGGGTTACATGGTGGATGTAATTTAGCTAAAGACTTATACATCATCATCATCATCATCATCATCATCATCATCATCATCATCATCATCACGGATTAGGCCTTTCGACCTGTTCCGTCCTCTCAAAGAAATTGATCTCTCCATCTCTTCGTAGGATTTCCTCTGTCTCTCTTGCCTTTGGGTTTGTACTCTAGAATCTTTTTAGGAATACGGTATTCTGGCATTCTTTGTACGTGTTCATAATATTTTTCTTGATATTCTTTTATTTTATTGTTTAAGTTGAATATATTCAGTTCGTCTCTTATCGTTTCATTATATTGTCTGTCTGTTCTTCTGTATCCAGCTATCGATCTCAAAAATCTCATTTCTGATACTTCTATTTTGTGCTTTTGGTTTTCTGTTAGGGTCCAGCATTCTGAGCCATACAAGAGAGATGAGACTGCCAAGACTTTGTAAAACTTCAAAATGGTTTCTTTCCTTGTTTTGTTTAATAGGGCTCTTTTAATCGTTCCACATATTTGATTAAAATTTTGTAATTTTCTTTGTTGATCTAATTCTCTTGTTTGCAATTTCACAGCCCAGGTATTTAAAATATCTTACTTGCTCTACTATATTGTCGTTAATTAAAATTTTACATCGTACCTGTGTTTTCCCTTCGAAAGCTAAAATTTTTGTTTTTGTCGGAGATATTGTTAAATTATAGTTTGAGGCTGTGATTTGTAATTCACATATTAGTTTCTGAAGCAGCTATTACTAATTGATCATCTGCAAATAAAAGAGTTGTTAAAACTGTTTTGTACAATTTCTTTGTTGATTCTATCCAGTCTTGTGTGAATTATACAACAGAAGGCCAAAATTAATATAAACCAAGTGGACGAAGGAGTGGTTGGCAACCCAAACAAGATGGACAAATGATCTCCAATTTTCTTGGAACGAGTATGAAGGTCTTAGCAGCGGTGGTGATGGTAACAAAGCTGTCTAGGAACACACATACTACTATTAAGGTTTCTTCCTTTTCAAAATTCACTGCATTTGCAAGTGACAGCAGTTATGTCGCGATGTTTTGATGCACGTACCCGGCAGACATTCCTCAGCCCGGGAGCAATTTTGTTCCTCATTTAAATATAGTTGACCGGCCGGCAGGCAGGCAGACCGTCCGATCCGGTCCGGTCCGGGCCAGCTAGCGAGATCTGGCCCAGCAGACGGAACAAGGCGCTCTGCGAGTCAAATTCCGAAGTATCACGGAATTAAGGAAAATCAAGCGCGGGGCGGCGTCCAACCACTCTGCAAAATGTGTGTGTCTAGCACTCGGCCTTCCAACACCCCTGAGCACCCCACAGCAGACAGAGCGACGTGGGATGCGTGCAGTTAAAACGAGCCTAGAGCGCTGATGTGAGTCACTAGCCAAACAGCCTGTAGTGCGGGTGCCAAAAGAATCCCAGCTTGTGTACTGAAATAGCAAGCAGGACGCGACGAACCCTGGCCACTGCAGTCGACTGTCAGTCCACAGCGGCGGCTTTCCACGCCGAGAACCCGGGTTCGAATCCCGGCGAGATCAGTGAAATAGTGGCGTACAAGGACTGCGCCATGAGAGGCCATCGTGGGGTACTCCAGTTTTTCTTCCCATCATTCCAGCATTTCTTCATTAATCATAATACATTTTTACTCAACGGCGAGTACGTTGACACTTGTCAATTGACCCCAAGCGCTGCCCTCTCGGAGCAACGCGTCGAAACTATGTAGGCCTAGATCACTTAGCCGTCATACGTTTTCGGTTGTGGGTCATACGAGGTGGATCTACATTATGCCAGAATTATAATGATCCACGGGAAAATGGTAGAATGGCAGCAGGGGAAATGGGAATACAGCGCGCAAAACTATCCCAAACGTCGCACCGTCTCTCTCCGCTAAGAATTCCACTTGGACTCGTCGAGATTTCAGCTTCGTTCTCTGTCGTAAATAGCCGACGCGACGTTCTAGCCGTTTGACTAACAGGACGCCTAGCATCACAATAATACGGTTGTCAGATAAGTATTCACATATTTCAAAATTCATCACTTTGTTCTAACTCCTAAAAGTACTCACATATTTCAAAATTTATCACTTGTTCTACACTTAAAATACCGTATTATAAAACATAATAGCAAAGAAAGCTGAGACACGAAAACTACAGTAATACAAGATGTCAGAGAAAGTACTGACACATTTCAAAGTGTCACTGCTTTTTTTACCCCACAAATATTACAAAATTACATTATAATGAGGAAAGCTGCGAGATGACAACTATAATAATACAGGATGTCAGAGAAAGTACTCACATAATATTTCAAAAGTCATTTTTTTAACCCCCTAAATATTACAAAATAACATAAAGCTGGGAAAAATGAGAACTAGAGCATAAAGTATTAACCCATATCAAAATGTAATCATTTTGTTCTAACCCTTAAATATTACAAAACAACATTATAATACGTAGGAAAGATATACACATCTCAAAACGCCATTACTTATCTTTACCCCCTATATATTCTAAAATAACAAGAAAACATTTCAAAACATTATTTTATTTCTTTGCTTTTACTCTCTACATATTAAAGAAAAAATATACAAAGTCAACATGTTTTTCCTATGTAGTATGTTCTACTAATTTGTCTTTGAGCTACTAGACAACGAACAATTTGTTTATATCTGTTGTTGGTATTGTTCTGAAACATTGCAAAGAGCATTTACATGCATACATTAGCGGTAGCACAATATAATGTCTAAGTTTATCATTGGGAATGTGCGACGATACAATCATAATTCGAGAGCTTTGAGTTTCTTTTGGAAAAAGAAATAAGTACAAAAGCAACAGCTGAAGAAAACTGTGAAGTGGAATCTGAAGGGATGGTTGGTGGTAGGACGGCATCAAATCGTTTTAAACGATTCAATGATGAAGACCTAAGCTTTGAAGATAAACTTCGCTCAGGAAGACCATCTATTCCAGAGATGAAGCTATATTCACTAAACTGAAAGAGCAGCCAATCGCCAGTATCAGTGAATTGTCAACAAGTCTTGGTGTTTCTAAGACCACAGTCTGTCGCCACCTCACCAATTTGGATTGTATCTAGACGGAAACGATTAGATCCGTGTGAATCGACCTAAGCAGAGTTATCGAAAAAAAAAAACATTTGAAACGATCTCATAATAGAAAAGAAAGATGGGAGATTCATTAAAAAGTCATAATAGCAAAGAAAGATGGAAGAGTTATTAAAAAGTATCTGAGATTACTACAGTTGTAAGCAACAAAATGCTGTAAGCGCTCCTCGAAACTCGACATGACTTTGTGCAAAGTTGTCCTTGTGAAACTGCAGCAACTTCCATTTTTAACTCGTTCTTTCAGCTACTGAACTGTTAGCGGGCATGCAACATAAACACGGTTCTGCAAAATATCTCGCAAGAAAAAATTCGGAGTTGTTTAAATCCAAGCAGAATAGTGAATACGCTGTATCACCAAGACGTGCAATTAAGTGCATAGAAAGCACGTTTCAAAGTCTCGCCATAGTTACCAGAACTGTGTATGCCATTGCCCCGAATGCTGAAACTACTCGTTGTCGGTGTCCATTTTACTGGGTTATTTAATGACGCTGTATTAACTATGTAATTTAGCGACGATGGAATAGGTGTTGAGAAGGTATTTGGGGAGATAAAGTCGAGTACTCTCCATGAATTAGGTGACATTTGCTTTACAGATGGGCAAAACGTCCAAGTCGGAATCGAACCTTCACCCAAGCACAATTCCAGAACAGCAAGGGAACAAGCTATCGCCTGAGTCACGTCATTGGCTTAGCTGAAGACCGTGTAAGTCTTTTTTGAAATGATAGTGTTAGGAAATAGGTCAACGTATTGTTGCTCATCTACAAATCTTAACGACTAAAAATAGTCTATGACAAAAGATGCAAAACCATGGTAAACTGTTATATTTTGCGAATGGACGGGATTGATTGTATTTCTCTAGAATTCTCAAAAGCAACATGACAATAATTCTGTCAGTTCAAATATCGCTAGACGTCAAAACGCGCTTCGTCTGGCATTATCACCCGTTCAGATGATCTTGCAGCTGCAGAAACTACCTGAGAAACTCTAGTACGTTGACTTTTGTCATTTTTGGACATTTTGATTCATCAAAACCACCACCCACACACAATTTCCTGGGGCAGTCACAGACTGGGAATGCGGAACACGATGAGTGTTCAGCACAAGGTCTATGAGTGCCAGCTTTGTCACCAATTCCAATATATTTTCCGTCAAGAGCATTATGCAACTTAACTGAGTGGTCGGTCGTAACTGAATGTTTCCTTCTAAAGAATTTAATCGCTGAATGACATTATTGCACTGGTCACTGCTCCTTGTCTAATTTAAAGAAAAACTAAGTGGCAGTATCCTCAACGACAGTGTGCATAGGGTTCCCATACGTCCCGTAAAATACGGTAACGCTAATGTGGCCCTTTATTCCGAACGAGGTATTCGAGACATGTTTTTGTCCAGTATTTAATATTAAGGTTACCAAACTTTTCCGTTTCCCAGGGACAGTTCCCGGACAAAAGTCGTCCCCGGAAGTAATAATTTGTCCCCAAATATCCCTTGATTTTCAATGTTGATTGTTAAAATTTTATGAAAATGCTGTTAAATATCTCAGTGCTTGGTGAAGTCATTCACAAGATAAGATATCTATGGAATGTATATTACTGAGACGTCCTCTATAAAGATAACAATTTGACGAGACTGCCCATTATTTTCGTTCAAATGTAGCTGGACTTGATCTGATAAAGATGATTTAGTTGATAAGATTCTTGCTTGATGAAATAGGTGACTTCAGAGAAAGTAGCAAAGAGAAATAAAGAAAATGTCACTATTTTAACCAAAATGGAGTGGCATTTAAATTTTTTGTGAGAAAATGTGCACAACGTCAAGAAGTTGATTGAACTATCCATGTATCTTCTTGAAAGGATTCTTCAACGGAGAGAGTTTATTTTTTCTTCATTGAACATGATATGGACATCCAAAAAATGCAGAATGAGTTTAAGAATTGTTTCGAGCCATGTTTGCTATCATAACCACCTTCAGGAGTTTGCTGTATAATTCTGTGGTGTTTGGTCAGAACGTGATAACTCCAAAATGGTTATTTCCTGCTATCTACATCTACCGGTAGGCTACTTAAGTTATAGAAAAGCATGAGCATGTGCATATAATTAAACAGTGCCCTAATCTAATTATTTTCATTCACATTTGTACGTAAACTAAAATGATGATTTTTATAGGAAAAGTGAAAATAAAAATGCTTGTATTTCAAAATAGCTTTTCTGGAGTTATCATGTTCTGACCAAACACTAAAGAATTTGGATCAAGGGAAAACCTACTTAAAAAAATTCACACTTCTCAGAAATATTAGTGTAAGTATCAGTTAAGTAAAATGAATACAATGAAATGAGTATTTATTAAAATGTGTGAAAACAACATAAGTGAATAGTAAACGGCACAAACGTCAGCAACAGTATTTTCATATGTCGATACCTGTCCCTGGAAATAGTGAAACAAAATCCGGCAACCTTATACAGTAATTGAAGAATTAGTGGCTGAAAAAACAAAACTGAGAATATCAACTGTTGCTTTATTATAAATATCAGTCTCCACCACTGTTCGTGACATTGAATGTACACATTGAAGGTCCCGGGTTCGATGCCCGGCCCCGGAAGAATTATTCCCTCGAAATTGTTCAAATCAACTTCACGGGGAGTTATACCTGAAAGCTTGATTTGCATAATACACGTCACTGTTCGTTAACAGAAAAACACAACTTAAGTCACACAGAGTTAGTGTGCACTCAATGTTGGTTACTTGACGGTTGTCAGACCACTTTGAGGTCTGTGGATATAGGGGGAAAATTTGGATCGATGTTTGGTAGAGTTCCCGGGTAACTCAGGTGGTAGAGCGTTGGTACGTTTAACCAAAGGTCCCGGGTTCGATGTCCGGCCCCGGAACAATTTTTCCCTCGAAATTGTTCAAATCAATTTTACGGGGAGTTTTACCTGAAAGCTTGATTTGCAATGTACACAATGTTCTTAAAAAATGTTCATACTATGAAGCAAATTGCTACCAAATCAAATATTGCTGAATTTCACTTGTTTGATGAGATCATATGTGAAAAATGTTCTGAATTCCAAAGAAGATAACGAACTGAAGGAAAATCTTAAATTAAAACATTTAGATGAAGTATTGGCAGATCTCTTCAAAAGTGTTGATGAAAAGCTCCCAAATTTTGAAAAGTGATAGAATTCATTATAGACCTATGTATCCCTGGTATAAATGCAAATGTTGAAAGATAGTTCTCCACATGAACTCACTGTGGACTGATGAGAAGAAAAAGTTATTGTTACAAGAAATCCATTGTTCAGGAAAGTATTGTACGAGTTACTGATTTATAACAACATATCCTCAGGTGAATCTATAAGGAGTACATTTTCATTATGTTCAATTTAGTAGTCAAATACTTTATTTTTAATAATAAACTAGTATTTAATGTGATTTAATTGTGCTGTTTAATCTGTTCAAAGACAAGCTCAATTTTTAGAATCAGTGCTGACTGTGCCCCATTTTTTCTGATGTTTCTGGTAATCCTAATTTATATAAAATACATTTCAAAATTTGTGTGTGTATCCAATGCCTACCAACTTCACTTATGTGATCCGGATTCCGTACACTGCGGATAGATGGCAGGACTGTGACCCATTTTCTGCGGTTAGATGGCAGGACTGTGACACATTTTCAAGATGCACCCACTTCGGCGAGCCACGCTGTGCACGATTTCAAAATGTGTCAATACTTTCTGCGCCATTTTCAGTGAAGTATCAGGAGAATAAGAAAGGAAAGTCATGATCCTGGGGAAAGCAAGGAATGCTAGAGGAACTCTTGCTCAAAAAGAGCCAGTCTTCGGATTGCTGTAGATCATCATCTCGACGACAGGAGAGGCGCACAAGGGCAGTGCGGATAGTGGCCGTGAAATAACTACACAACCAGCTAACCACACTGCCACTGTGCACCACCCACGTGTTGCCCCGCTGTCCGCTGGTGGTGAAGGCTTCTGAAATGTCCGCATCATTTGTTTCCAGTTGCGGAGGTTACTTATGAACCAGGCTGAAAGAAAACTGCAAAGGTCTGTGATATTTATTAAATACTCTCTACAGGATAAAGGATATAGCTTCAACTAAGTATTAATATATCCTAGTTATGAAAGTTATTGTAACAAAACAAATTTATGGAGATCCAGTATTTAAACATGCTGGAATATATGTACAAAAACGTCGAAGTTTTATTATTTCCTAAATAGTCTATTATGTTTAAAATTTGTTTCAACTAAGCGATAATCCTGTATAAGGAAAGTAATTGTAGCAAAACAAATATGGAGATCCAGTATTTAAACATGCTGGAAGAAATATGCAAAAAGTCGCAGTTTTATTATTTGCTAAATAGCCTGTTATGTTTAAAATTTAATTTCAACTAAATGAAAACGTCTATTCCTATGCTAACAAAATCAATAATGGAGATCCATTACTTAAGCATGCTGAATAAAACAATGAGATATTTGTTGTAATTAAATACTCATTTCAAGATACCATTTCAACTAAGTAATATGTCCGATATAAGAAGGGTGCAGTAATTCTAAAAAATAAATGCGTGGAGCTCCACTATTCAAACAACCCGACAAAAAAAAAAAAATGGCAAAAAGTCAGAATTTTATTTAATAAATATTCGTTTCAAGATATAAATTTCAACCAAGTAATAACATATCCGACATAATAAAGGTACAATACTTCTAAAAATAAAGAAAGGTACAGTACTTCTAAAAATAAAGTCATGGGGATCCACTATTTAAACACGCTGAAAGAAAAACGCAACAAGTTAGAGTTTTGATATTTATTGAATACTCGTTTCAAGTAAGTAATAATGTCAGATATAAGTAAGGTATAGTAATTATAAAAAAAATAAATTCATGGAGATCCACTATTTAAACATGTTGAGAGAAAATTGCAAAAACGTTAAAGTTTTGTCAAGTTATTTATTAAATACTACTTTTAAGATAAGCCTACAGTTATAGCTATACTTACTTACTTACTGGCTTTTAAGGAACCCGTAGGTTCATTGCCGCCCTCACATAAGCCCGCCATTGGTTCCTATCCTGAGCAAGATTAATCCAGTCTCTACCATCATATCCTACCTCCCTCAAATCCATTTTAATATTATCTTCCCATCTACGTCTCGGCCTCCCCAAAGGTCTTTTTCCCTCCGGCCTCCCAACTAACACTCTATATGCATTTCTGGATTCGCCCATACGTGCTACATGTCCTGCCCATCTCAAACGTCTGGATTTTATGTTCCTAATTATGTCAGGTGAAGAATACAACGCGTGCAGTTCTGCGTTGGGTAACTTTCTCCATTCTCCTGTAACTTCATCCCTCTTAGCCCCAAATATTTTCCCAAGAACCTTATTCGCAAACACCCTTAATCTCTTTTCCTCCCTCAAAGTGAGAGTCCAAGTTTTACAACCATACAGAAGAACCGGTAATATAACTGTTTTATAAATTCTAACTTTCAGAATTTTTGACAGAAGACTACATGACAAAAGCTTCTCAACCGAATAATAACAGGCATTGCCCATATTTATTCTGCGTTTAATTTCCTCCCGAGTGTCATTTATATTTGTTACTATTGCTCCAAGATATTTGAATTTTTCCACCTCTTCGAAGGATAAATCTCCAATTTTTATAGTTCCATTTTGTAGAATATTCTGGTCACGAGACATAATCATATACTTAGTCTTTTCGGGATTTACTTCCAACCCTATCGCTTTACTTGCTTCAACTAGAATTTCCGCATTTTCCCTAATCGTTTGTGGATTTTCTCCTAACATATTCACGTCATCCGCATAGACAAGCAGCTGATGTAACCCGTTCAATTCCAAACCCTCTCTGTTATCCTGAACTTTCCTAATGGCATATTCTAGAGCGAAGTTAAAAAGTAAAGGTGATAGTGCATCTCCCTGCTTTAGCCCGCAGTGAATTGGAAAAGCATCAGATAGAAAATGGTCTATACGGACTCTGCTGTAAGTTTCACTAAGACACATTTTAATTAATCCAACTAGTTTCTTGGGAATACCAAATTCAATAAGAATATTATATAAAACTTCTCTCTTAAGCGAGTCATACGCCTTTTTGAAATCTATGAATAACTGATGTACTGTAGCCTTATATTCCCATTTTTTCTGCAATATCTGTCGAATACAAAAAAATTTGATCAATAGTCGATCTATTACGCCTAAAACCACACTGATGATCCCCAGTAATTTCATGTACATATGGAGTTAATCTTCTCAAAAGGATATTCGACAAAATTTTGTACTACGTCAACAAAAGTGATATTCCTCGAAAGTTACTACAGTCAGTCTTGTCCCCCTTCTTAAAAATAGGTACGATTATGGACTCCTCCCATTGTTCTGGTACAATTTCCTTTTCCCAAATTGCAAGTACAAGTTTATAAATTTCGCTAGATACTGCCCTTCCACCCTCTTGTATTAATTCTGCTGGAATTTGATCAATACCTGGAGACTTGTACTTTTTCAGATTTTCTATCGCAATTTCGACTTCAGAAAGTGTGGGTTCCGGTATAAATGGCCCAGCAGTTTGTATTTGAATTTCGTCCCGATCATTTCTATTTGGCCTATGTATATTTAATAGTTGCCCAAAATAGTTTTTCCATCTGTTCAGGATTGATTGAGAGTCTGCAAGCAAGTCACCGTTCTCATCCTTGATCACGTTTACCCTTGCCTGATATCCAGTTTTAAATGCCTTTATACCCTTATAGTTATAGCTATAATAATAATAATAATAATAATAATAATAATAATAATAATAATAATAATAATAATAATAATAATATCATCTTCGATATAAGAAGGGTACTTCTAAGAAATGAGATTCATTATTTAAACATGCCGAAAGAAAATTGCAAAGTCAGAATTTTGTTATTAAAACTATTCATTTCGAGATAAAAGTTACAACTAAATAATAGTAGCTACAATAACTTCCATATAAGAAACGTACTTCTAAAAAGAAATTAATGGAGACCCACAGTTTAAAAATGCTGAAAGAAAAGTTAAAAAGCATCTGAATTATTAAATATTCTTTTAAAGGTAAACTTCAACTCCTATATAATAAAAACTGGCAATTTTAATAAAATAAATAAATCCAATTGCGGCTAATAAAAAGACACTTAAAACCGTTAGAAAATAAACAAAAATTAGATCATAAAAAGTTATAGTGGTAATCACATTTTGTATTACTATGAATTCAGGAACCTCTATCCTTAATAAAATTCTCGACAAAAACCTAATAATATAAATGATACGCGAAAAATAATCACGTAGTGATTTAAGACGGCGCTTATTCCGTCGGATCCCGTCCACTCAGTCACTCATAACGAGTGCACCTCTGCACATATGTGGACATTGTGCCACTGTCATACATCTATGACCCAGTGCATGAGGGTAGGCCACTAGAGGGAACCCAAGAGGTGGAACTTAAACTGAGAGGATTCAATCCGACATCGGGATGGGAATCCGGTTTGGCTTAGTGGATAGAGCGTCAGGACGTAGAGCTGAAAACCCGGGTTCAAATCCCGGTGCCGGAAAGAATTTTTCTCTGTTCCACTCATCCATCATCTAATAATTAATGTTTCTGGATAAAATGATGGCACCCTTAAAATAATGTAGGCCTATTTTAATTCGAAGAAACTGACGCCGATATACATAAACAAATAGAAAAAAAAAACATGCTGAAAGAATGACTACCACAGTCTAGTATATAAAGTCACGAAGCTTGAGTTTATGAGGGTACTAGGAACAATAGACTATGCAGGTACTATTTCGCATTGTCTATAATGAGGTGATAGTAGCGATCCTAGTGGTTAGCAACTATCTATGGATGCATATTTACTACGTATTGAGCTTCGTGACTGTATATACTAGACTGTGTGCCTACTAAGTCATAAACATATTACTTGAACAATGTTTTAAGTGTCAAAACTTCGTGAGACCGGACGAAGGCCTAGACAGAATAATCCTCGTAGACTCTGATCAAACTACATCGTCTATGAGAGATATGCTGATGATGATAAGGAAAAATAATTGATGTAACGATGTAACCCACGGCAGCGCATTCACAGTGGCTCGACGTGTCACCTTTGATTAACCAGTAGATAGATGTCTGGTGTATTAAACAGCTAAAATCGCCAGTGACATGGCGAAGACTTGCATGTAGCCAGTTTATCTCACTCATCTCGCAACAGGCAAGCCTTATAGATAAAAGTGCTGTTCGAAAATTTCACAACAGAAAAGCTAATTGCGCTTCTATTTTGTAAAAATAAAGATGGCGGACTTTATTTCTTCACCCCACTGACTGACTGACTTGGCACCCCCGATCTCTTCCGCGTCCTCATTCCTCGTTACTAAATTGTGGCTCGGATGCGTCTAGCAGCCAACTGGCAGCTGGTGACAAAAAGATTCATTAAAGGTCGGAATTCTGCATACGAAATGCACCGGGCCAACTGCAATGAGTATTTTCAGCGAGGGAATGTGTGCCGTTATGAAACACGCATGTACGGCAGAATTACGGCACAATCATTCCGTCACAGGAATTATTATTAAAAGGAGATGAGCACACAGCTCGAAGTAACACCACAGTCTAGTAAATACAGTCACGAAGCTTGAGTTGTCAGGGTACTAGATACAATAGACTGTGCCGGTACTAATTCGCATTGTCTGTGATGAGGCGATAGTAGCGATCCTAGTGGGTAGCAACTATCTAAGGATGCATATTCCCTACGTATTGAGCTTCGTGACTGTATATACTAGACTGTGGTAACACTGATTGCTACATAAAAGACCACAACGATTTTTTCCCTTCACTCAAAATGTGCTACTGCACAAATAGGCCTATCTGTTGCTGCGGAAGACACTCAGTACGTAAGTCTTATATAAAAGGGATCTCTTTCAAGTGGAAAGATGGTTGCACACGATCAAATTTTCGTCAAATTCAACACATCACAAGACTTTTCAAGATTTGGCAATACTTTGCAAGTTTATTGTCAAATCACTTAAAACAATTTAAAACTCTTCGTTTTGACAGAAAATAAGAACATATTCTAATCGATCAAAGAATTCTTTAAATGAACTAACCAATGGGATTCGAAAATATTGTGGCGCCAAGAACAACAAAAACATGGCGTCGTGGCTGCAAGTTGTTTGCAGTTAATTCAACTATTCATACCTCTATGCCGTAATTCCGTGGAATATCACAATAAAATGAAGAAAAATAATGCGTATGAGGAAACTGCAAGCCAGATATCTCGAGTAAGTATCAAAAAATGCATTTTTTATGAAGATTATTCTAACCTACATATAACCTAGTCGAATATTAATCGTAAATATTTTGTTTCAAAACAATGTGCAATTGTAAGCCTAATATTCTTCGTTTCAGGGTACCGTACATTTAATACAGGGACATCATTTTATTTTTACTAACATTTTTAATATTACCCTGGCTATACCTTTGGATTAACGGTTGAGAACCGGAAACACCGTTTCTACCCCTTTCCACGACTGGAGTTCGATGATACTGGCGTAAAATACAAACAAATCACTTTACTAGGTATAGGAAGGAAGAAAACTACTAAACTAAAGTAGGAAATATCGCGATTTTGAGTTTGATAATTTTCATTAGCTTTTGTTTAATCAAAATACAGTACAATATTAACAATAAGTGTTTTTACTAACGAATTGAGTTATCCATGCGAACGTAGTCATTATGCAGTGTATATTATACTGTCTACAACACATTAGCGTACAATATAGAGAATGAAGTTAAATTGAAAAATAATCATAATATGGATATTTAAACATATTTTTGAAAATGGTGGCCGTTCATTCCGATACAGGCTTCAGATCTTTTGTGCACATTATCGCACTATAGACTACTGCATCTAATTCCAATTACTAGTTTCGTTCTTCGTACTAGTAACTCACGTTGAAATAATTCTGTACCTACTCTATAAAAGAATACCTTTCGTACTGTAAATTCAATCTTCACTTCTGCCCGATCCGAAAAGATAAAATTACTCAGACATGTTATCTACTATCCGTCCAAGTGGTTATGTCGCAGGATCGTAGAAAAGGGGGAAATCACGCGACAGTTAATTACTTAACGAGGCCCTTTTATTTAAGTTATTTTAAACAGCTGTATAATATTACGTAGACGTCCAATTCCTAACAGAAATTAATTTTTTTCAAAAAAGAGCCAAGACAGCCTAGCCACTAGCCTTTACAGAGGGGCGAGCAGAAGCAGGTGGGGAAAATCGGGATGCGACGTAGGTAAACGGACGATAGTACCTGTGCGAAAATACGATACAATATTGAAAAGTCTTTCATCACTGGAAAACGCGAGCATATTCCTGGAACGTACTATACTCACTAACTCGGTACTGTTTACTATATGCGGCCTTGGTTCTGTGTGGAGGACAGTTGGAACTTCATTAGTAGAAGGGATGGGGGTGAAGTATATTATAAAACCCAGGTACAATAAAAACTGAAGTAAAAATAAAATTATGTCCCTGTACAAATATTGCTTTGTATAGCCTAAATTATTTTGAAAGGATTTACATAATATATTATAATATTTGGTAGATGGGCCTACACAGGTTATAATGAACTTGCACATGTTTTAAATTCTTGTCAAATCTTTAGCAATATGAAAGTACCTATGTAGCGTATGTACTCTTATGTATGTAAGTATGCATTAAAGTTAGGTACGATAAATATATAAAATTTGTGCAGAAAATACTGAATGCCTTACCCATTTATCAATGCCAAATTGAAGAATACGTGGAAGTAAAGTGAAATAGTATCACAAAAATATTTTAGATTTACTATATTATATAAATATTCGTAAAACAATGCTTGCCAGGATTGGCTTTTCGAAGGCTGGACACGGATACTTTGACGACCCATTTCAAGCCCTGTGTTCGCGATTGTCCCAAGTCCGGCAGGTAGCCTGAATGGTATCCATGAATCCGATGCTAACAGGTGGACCATGTTGCCTCAGCCATGACAAAGCCAGGTCCCACCCTCGAACGAGTATCTGATACGCCCCAGGGACCGGAGTCCGAAGCCCTTCTTAGCGTCGGAAACCTTTACTACACCCAAAACTTCATCAAAGCTCATTTTAACTACTGCACATGATAGATTAAATGAGAGGAAGATGGAGTGTGTTGGTGGTATAATAGGAAAACGGGAGTATCCCGAGAAAAACACTCAACCTCTGCTTTTTCCACCATAAATTTCGCCTGGATTGAAGACCAGCGCGCTACGCTTCAGACACAGACGTGGGGATTATATTATAATACATGACATTGCTTGTCTAAATGAAGTAACGAACGAAGACAGAAGCAAGAACTAACCAAGCAGTACGTGGGAGTGACCTACTGGTATAGTAGTGAGGGAAATGACACGTACGTAACGAAGTGAATTTGTAGTTCCTACGATGTAGTGCAAGCCGTTTCTGTCTTGCATTCAGGCGACCCGGATTCGATTATCAACCAGGTCGTGATGGAGTTTGTGGTCGACAAAGACGTTGGAGAGTTTTCTTCTCGCGGTACTCCCGTTCCCCTCTATCATTCCACCAACATTCTCCAACTTCCCCTCATTTCATCTATCATTTGCGACAGTTAAAAATAGACTCCCCTCATATCATCTATCATTTGCTATAGTTAAAAATAGGCTCCCCTCATTTCATCTATCATTTGCAATAGTTAAAAATAGGCTCTCCTATTTCATCTATCATTTGCAATAGTTAAAAATAGACTCCCCTCATTTCATCTATCATTTGCAATATATAAACATTGGCTCCCATCATTTCATCACTCATTTACAATAGTTAAAAATAGACTCCCCTCATTTCATATATCATTTGCAATATATAAAAATAGGCTCTCATCATTTCAGCAATCATTTGCAATAATTAAAAATAGGCTCCCCTCATTTCATATATCATTTGCAATATATAAAAATAGGCTCTCATCATTTCAGCAATCATTTGCAATAATTAAAAATAGGCTCCCCTCATTTCATATATCATTTGCAATATATAAAAATAGGCTCATCATTTCAGCAATCATTTGCAATAATTAAAAATAGGCTCCCCTCATTTCATCTATCATTTGCAATAGTTAAAAATAGGCTCCCCTCATTTCATCTATCATTTGCCATAGTTAAAACTAGTCTCCCATTATTTCATCTATCATTTGCAATAGTTAAAACTAGGCTTCCTTTATTTCATCTATCATTTGCAATAGTTAAAAATAGGCTCCCCTCATTTCATCTATCATTTTCAATAATTAAAAGTAGGCTCCCCTCATTTCTTTAAATCATTATCTATAATTTGCAATAGGCTCCCCTCATTTCATCTATCATTTGCTATAGTTACAAATAGGCTCCCTTTATTTCATCTATCATTTGCAATAGTTAAAACTAGGCTCCCTCATTTCATCTACCATTTACAATAGTTAAAAATAGGCCCCCCTCATTTCATGTATCATTTGCAATAGTTAAAAATAGGCTTCCCTCATTTCATCTATCATTTTCAATAATTAAAAGTAGGCTTCCCTCATTTCTTTAAATCATTATATATAATTTGCAATATGCTCCCCTCATTTCATCTATCATTTGCTATAGTTAAAAGTAGGCTCCCCTCATTTCATCTATCATTTGCTATAGTTACAAATAGGCTCCCTTTATTTCATCTATCATTTGCAATAGTTAAAACTAGGCTCCCCTCATTTCTTGTATCATCTGCAATAGGTAAAAGTAGGCTAAGTCCGATGCTGATATAGGAACGGTTTGAGATCCGGCTCTGGGGCTTACCACGTACTCTTCCGAGGACGGGACATGACTGTCAGTACCCAGGAGGGATGACCCGCCTGTCAGCATCTGATTCACGGATGCCACCTGTCGGACTTGGATAAACATCGCATACAATGAGCAAGGATTCATCTCAGATTCGGTGCTCTAGAAGCCAAGCGAGCAATGTAGTGTCCGAGACGTGTCCTCTCTGCAATTTCTGAATAATCGCTTCTAACATCACAGAGGCGATGTCACAAAACGTAGGGGTCTCAAATCGGGCTAGTAAACGTTTATTTAAACTGACGCTTGAATAGTCTACTTTAACCTGCAAAAGTAGCTACGATTATCCTATTTAACTTTTGGGTCAAATTTCGAGTTATGGAACAGGTTTATTTATTTATTTATTTCAAATATACAGAATAAAGAAATATAATTACAAAACAAACAAAGGGAAATACAAATAAAATAATATAAGCAATATAAAAAGAAGATACAATTAGAAGATAAGTTTCTCTCCTGACTTCACATGACTTGATCTCCTCTAGGCATCTTGTGTTTCTTGGAGGGAATTTTCGAACACTGTATAGAACCCGCAAAGTGGAAGATAGCTCTAATTAGAACTCCTAAATTGTAAAGTGTCTTAATAGTTTTTCTAAAATTTATATACTAGTCTGCATGAGGTAAGGATGAGGCGACTGTGCTAAATTATTTGTTAATGAGGAAATTACCGAAGAGGAGTACAGTAAGAATTCCTGAATTTTTAGAAACCTTACTGGACTTACACTTTCTTATTATTTATTTATTTATTTAATACTGTTAGCTATAGTGATGCTACAGACAATTATGAACTATAATAACAAAGTCTGAAGTATGATTAGTGTAATACGTTACTAGTCAACGTAGGGAACTAGTTAAGGAACTAGCCACCCTACCCCATTAGCTCCTGGTTTAGTTGCCTCATAAGTGATGCCTTATTGGCGTCACTTAGGTACAAAACTGTTTCCGGACAGTTGACTATACAACAATAAAGGAAAATACAAATTAAAAATAGAATAAATAGCATACATTTAAAATAAATTATATACGAAAATAACATTAACAATATACACTACTGGAAAATAATTAGGTCTACAGAATATCGAAGAAGTCCTTAATATGACAAAAGGGGTTTTCTGTTAGTCAACGTTTAAATATTGTTTTAAATCTGTTTTTTTTTTTTATTTTAGTAGGTTATTTTATGACGCTTTATCCACATCTTAGGTTATTTAGCGTCTGAATGAGATGAAGGTGATAATGCCAGTGAAATGAGTCCGGGGTCCAGAATTTGCTCCTATTGGGTTGAGGGAAAACCCCGGAAAAACCTCAACCAGATAACTTGTTCCGACGGGAATCGAACCCGGGCCATCTGGTTTCGCGGCCAGACTCGCTAACCGCTACTCCACAGGTATGGAGTTTAAATCTCTTAAAATGTACAACAAGTTATGACAATGTTATGGCAATTTATTATTGAACATAGCAAATGCAACCGAGCTAAAATAATTATTTGATATGCTCTAACATTTGATTAAAAAAATAATCATATCTCGTGCTGTAACTATGAAGTTCAGATCTATCAATGTAATTGTTGAGGTTTTTCTTAACATCTAATGAACGATTTAATATATGTACAGAATTACAAAAGTTGAAAAATTTTTCTGATGAATAAATATCTACCATGTATATCGTAAGGAGAGGCTGTTAGTATTCATATAGCCTTTTTTTTCTTTTCTTTTTTTAAAGAATGAGAACTTTGCATGTAGAATTTTTATTCCCCATACTCGAATACCATAAGTGCATAAGACATTACACTATTGAAAAAAAGCATAATATGAATTTTTAAGATGGTTTTGTGAAGGTTTTATTAAATAAATACTCCTGAGAATTTTAACATACAGAATTTGTATGGTGTTTCATGTCAATTTGGTGTCCAATGTAAAGGCCCATTCACAATGAAAATTAAACATAACCGTAACATAAACACAGGAGTTTGCGCCTAGGCTACCAAATGGGATCATTCACAATGATTCACATAAGCAATGACATAAACATTACCGTAAGACGTTAACATGAAAGTTTGCAAATCCAAACTTTCATGCTTATGCTTACGTGATTTGCAAACAGAACACAATCGTGGAGCGCTGAAGTATACGACAGAATATGAGGAAATGGCGTCGTTGTTATGTTTCCATGGTTACCAAGAATGTTTGCTGTTATGTTTATGGTATGACTTCTTGATTTTATTGCAACGTTAAGTTAACGCTTACGTTATGTTTAATTTTCATTGTGAATGAGCCTTAATGCCTAACAATAATGTACGCTGTGGTGCTAATATTTCAGCAATTTTAAAATTCCTTAAAATTCTCTAGACTTTAAGCATAAATCAAAACAGAAGACATTCCTTAATAAGGGAGCCTATAACAACTCATTGAAAGACGTGACGCCACCGGCGTAACTCAGACGTTAGTATGTTTGCTTGCTGTTCAGGAGCTGCGCTCAGGCGTGTGTTCGATTCTGGCTTTGGCTGATTACCTGGTTATGTTTTTTCCCTAGGGTTTCCCAAACTGCAAGGCGAATAGCAGGTAATTCTTTGGCGAATCCTCGGCCTTATCTCGCTATCACCAATTCCACCGATGCTAAATAACCTAGCTGTTGATACAGTGTCGTTAAATAACCGTGACTTAGTATCAATGCTTCTAATCAGTCCAGTACTCGTTACACGATATGACATTCCTTTATTCCAAACGCAATATTTCGTTTCCCCCTGCTTGTGTACCTGTACAGCGCATTTTTGAGCACTCTCACAAACGACCAGTAAAGTTAGTTCATGAGTAAACACAAACTGTTTCGTGCTCAACACTCTGGAAACTATATTACAGACTGTGTCTATAGCCTATATTTATTCACTGAATTAGAAAATAAAACTAATGTTGCCGATTCAACAAATTTCATGAACTCATCCATATACAGCATTGCAATTGAATTAACGTACCGCATGTGGGCTCCAAGCGCCTCGTCTGGGAACTGCAAAGGTGGCAGTTATCTGAAGTTGCGCATTTTCCATCCAAAACCACAGAGGGAGCATTGGTGATAAGGAAATTACACCTCACGCAACGAGTCTTACTGAAACATCTTCTAACCAGAGATAAAAACTGCCAAGCAATCATAGGTATACACGGCTGCAACGCCTGTTCGCAGAGAAAGGACTTTACAGTTTTGTCTAATCTCGAGTTGTAGGATCTCATGGGGTAGGAATTATACTAATTTTAAGTAACAGTCAAATAATCGTTAATAACAGTTAATTCAATGTCAGAACGTTTCTTAATTTCTTACTACACTACTACAGTAACCTGAAGTCAGTCCAATGCAGGGACGTCAAAACGCCCGCACTGCATGCTCTAAAGCACCCGCACAACATTTCCTTAAGAGCGATGACTGTACTTTATCTTGCTGAAACTTGTTGGATTTGTATTGCTTGTAGTATGAGCACGAAGTGCAGGCGCTTTGACATCCCAGATCTAATGCCACCATTTATTCGGCAAACCAAGGAAATAATTAAATTTAAGACTCGCGTTTTTAGAGGAAACCAAGAGAGCGGCAGAATACAGGGAAGCAGTCGAGGTTTTACACATTGTTCTTACGTCAGCCAATGTGAAGCGAGTAGACAAAAACCTAATCATGTTTAACATATTTGAAATCCATTATCTTAAAACATATTCGGTGCAGCAAATGTGGGCTACATACTGTTTTACAGACATTACAATATGGATATGAAAAAAATAAAATAAAACGCTTCTCGTCCTGCCATAAACAATGAATATATAATGTTTATTTTAAACATGTCAAATACATTATAACATTTACATAGTTAATACAAATTTCATAGAATGACAATTATTATGTAACAAAATTGGAATATCTATTACAATGATCACAGTATCTCTCAAATTGTACACTCAAAAATTGATACAAAATTAAAGTATAACAATGAACTTCATAAATTAAGTTAAACAATACCACAAGCTTTCACAGATCTCGCAAACCCTCTGAGAAACAAAACCTGAGTCAGTTTGGTTGCGCCATCTTTGAAAGTGTTTGTAATACAAGCATAACCAAAACATATTACAACTGAAATCGGGAAGAGAGTGAATTGATATCTAACGAACTAGATATTTAAATGTACAATGTAGTTCCTTTAATTGAATATGGAGAGTGTAATGAAAATTGTGGGCAAAACTTCAGGTATAAATTCATTATATGCGTAGAAGAAAAAAATGGTTACATCAACATGGATTCGGAAATGCTTGGTTTTTCATTAGGGCTTGCACAATCATAATGCACTCCAGTAAGTTTCTTTGCTGGAATTATTATGATACATTCTGTTTAAATTTTCTTAGATTAACTTTCAAAATTACGATCTCTTGCTTTAATATAGGCCGCAGCTCATCTCATCGAGATCTGAACATGCTTGGTCTCCACGCTCACCCGATTTCAATACACTGTAATTCTTTCTGTGAGGGCACTTAAAATTGTTACTGTATGCGAATCCTGCAAGGCTGTCAGACAATAAAAACTATTACAGAAATCTGGGAGCATGTTCGGATCTCGATAAGACGACGAGCTACGGCCTGTATTCAGAAAGGAGGTAGGAATTTTGAACAGTTCATCTAGGCTAAGGAAATGTAAACAGAATACATCAAAATAATTCCAGCAAACAAACCTAGTGGAGTACACTATGATCATATTTGAAGGGTCCAGGGGAAAAACGTGCTAAGTCCAATTTTATTAATTTTTTGTTTTGGATGCCATGTAATACCTCAGGCAATAGAGATTTCAGTGGTTTAATTGTACAGAGTAAAAACTTGATTAAGACAGAAATATTTGAAAAATGATAACTCAGAGACAATAGAATGTAATGGACCTTGAAACTTTAAACTTGCTCTCCTGTAAAAACAGTAAAATGTGACTTAGCATGTTCTTCCCCTGGACCCTTCATTTGCAAGCCCTACTCAGAAACTAAGCACTTTTGGATCCATGCTGATATAACTTTTTTTTTTTTTTGTACATATGGAGAATCCAGGTCTTGTCCACTTTTTTCGTTACAACCTGACAAACGCTTACAAATTAATCAATAAATATGATTTCTCGGAAATTAGCAACAAATAGAATATTTTTGGTGATCGATTAGGCCCATTAGTGTAGTATTTTACTGAACAGATTACGAGTATGAACAATATTTTCTAAGCCGTATAACACTTCAACATGAATAATTATCAACTGAAGTTGCAGCAAACAACATGCGTTACTGCAAGCTATTTTCTTGTCTATGTTTCTTACAATCTACTTATGTTCCATGTATCTTATGTAGCCTATATTGAGCTTATTACATGCAGCCTAGCACTTCCCCCAACAATGATATAAGAATTTTGTCACACACACATCTCAGTGACTTTTAAATTACGTTACACATGTCCATTCAAGAACCTAATCAGTCCTTCACAATGCTATAATTTTTTTACAGAATTAATCACAATGTTTAGTAACAACTTCAGAGCATTCCAAGGGCTCCAAGTGGAACAACTTATGCACAGCAATCCATGTCCTTCGGATTCTACTTTCGGCAGTTATAATTCCTACATAATGCATAACCTAAAGCAATTTGTAGACTTCGTAATGATTGCATAGCTATAAAATAATTATCTACTGCTTCCCTACTTTATATATAAACTATTATCACGTTTTATCTATAATATCAAAAGCAACAAGATAACTTCGATAGAGATTTAGATGTGACGGCAGAAGTTGTGTTTATTAGGCGGAACATGAGGAGCATCTCAAAGTATTTCAGCCCGGGCTCCCGTGCGTGTCATTCTTTCGCCGGCTCCACCATCCGCCACACTACGCATTCCTCTACAGCCATTAAATCAGTATACATACATATATGGTAATTGTTTGCCGTACGTTACAGATTTATATGAATCATCAAATCCCCTTCAGAAAAGGAAGAATCTGGAGAGCTCCGATACATTTTATACAGACCTATCAGTCGTCTAGAATTAACTAGTATTATGCAACACACAAAATGACAGACTACCGATACAGCGTCACGCAAACACAAGTAGTGCCCTATTCTTCGAGACGGAGATGGGTCATTCTCCTGTAAAGGTACATTTTAGTGTTCTTTTTTTTTTTTTAATTTGTCATTGATGAATTTCTTTAGTTCATGTTTTTTAATAAAATAATACTAACTGTACAAATATAAATTACACTCGGGAGGAAATTAAACGCAGAATAAATATGGGGAATGCCTGTTATTATTCGGTTGAGAAGCTCTTATCATCCAGTCTGCTGTCCAAAAATCTGAAAGTTAGAATTTATAAAACAGTTATATTACCAGTTCCTCTATATGGTTGTGAAACTTGGACTCTCACTCTGAGAGAGGAACATAGGTTAAGAGTGTTTGAGAATAAGGTGCTCAGGAAAATATTTGGGGCTAAGCAGGATGAAGTTACACGAGAATGGAGAAAGTTACACAACACAGAACTGCACGCATTGTATTCTTCACCTGACATAATTAGGAACTTAAAATCCAGATGTTTGAGATGGGCAGGGCATGTAGCACGTATGGGCGAATCCAGAAATGCATATAGAGTGTTAGTTGGGAGACCGGAGGCAAAAAGACCTTTTGGGAGGCCGAGACGTAGATGGGAGGATAATATTAAAATTGATTTGATGGGTATGATGATAGAGACTGGATTAATCTTGCACAGGATAGGGACCGCTGGTGGGCTTATGTGAGGGCGGCAATGAACCCTCGGGTTCCTTAAAAGCCATTTGTAAGTAAGTAAGTAATACTAACTGTAAAACGTTAGGTTCAATTAACGAATTTTTGTATGTTTCCTCGTGCATAAATCTCTCTTAATCGTAGATGAAAATATTTAGAAGATGAGGAAGACGGATAAAGCAAGGGAATATGAAAAATTGAACACGAAAAGGGCTACTGTCATGTACGTTGATACGAGACATATTTAAAGTGGATTTAAAGCTAAAATACCAAAATTTTATCTAGGCGAATAATGTAGTTTAATAAACTTAGTAAAGACTAAGGCAAAAACATACAAAAATGATTTTATTCTAATTGTAATTTTCGGAAAACATCACCTTGAAAAATGCATCTTTTCTGGGTAAAGGCGCGAATGACAATGGAAAGGGAATTGAAATGACGAGGAAATAACGGGAGAACTCCGAGAAAACATCACTTCGAAAATGCATCTTTTCTGGGTAAAGGCGCGAATGACAATGGAAAGGGAATTGAAATGACGAGGAAACAACGGGAGAACTCCGAGAAAACATCACTTCGAAAATGCATTTTTTCTGGGTAAAGGCGCGAATGACAATGGAAAGGGAATTGAAATGACGAGGAAATAACGGGAGAACTCCGAGAAAACATCACTTCGAAAATGCATCTTTTCTGGGTAAAGGCGCGAATGACAATGGAAAGGGAATTGAAATGACGAGGAAATAACGGGAGAACTCCGAGAAACCCGGGAAAACATCACTTCGAAAATGCATCTTTTCTGGGTAAAGGCGCGAATGACAATGGAAAGGGAATTGAAATGACGAGGAAATAACGGGAGAACTCCGAGAAACCCGGGAAAACATCACTTCGAAAATGCATCTTTTCTGGGTAAAGGCGCGAATGACAATGGAAAGGGAATTGAAATGACGAGGAAATAACGGGAGAACTCCGAGAAAACATCAATTCGAAAACGCATCTTTTCTGGGTAAAGGCGCGAATGACAATGGAAAGGGAATTGAAATGACGAGGAAATAACGGGAGAACTCCGAGAAAACATCACTTCGAAAAAGCATCTTTTCTGGGTAAAGGCGCGAATGACAATGGAAAGGGAATTGAAATGACGAGGAAATAACGGGAGAACTCCGAGAAAACATCACTTCGAAAATGCATCTTTTCTGGGTAAAGGCGCGAATGACAATGGAAAGGGAATTGAAATGACGAGGAAATAACGGGAGAACT
The DNA here is from genome assembly GCF_040183065.1 of Periplaneta americana. Classification (NCBI taxonomy): domain Eukaryota; kingdom Metazoa; phylum Arthropoda; class Insecta; order Blattodea; family Blattidae; genus Periplaneta; species Periplaneta americana. The sequence continues at coordinate 62,424,740 of NC_091124.1, read as the reverse complement.
CCGAGAAACCCGGGAAAACATCACTTCGAAAATGCATCTTTTCTGGATAAAAGCGCGAATGACAATGGAAAGGGAATTGAAATGACGAGGAAATAACGGGAGAACTCCGAGAAAACCGGGAAAACATCACTTTGAAAATGCATCTTTTCTGGGAAGGGGTGCGAATGACAATGGAAAGGGAATTGAAATGACGAGGAAATAACGAGAGAACTCCGTGAAAACCGGAAAAATATCACTTTGAAAATGCATCTTTTCTGGGAAAAGGAGCGAATGACAATGGAAAGGGAATTGAAATGACGAGGAAATAATGGGAGCACTCTGAGAAAACCCACACGATCTTAGCTTTGTCCATCACAAGACGAGATTTGAACTGAACTACAAGAGAGCTTAGATGGTGCATTAATTACGTGCCAATACGCCGAAGATTGCAAAGCGAACATGGGTTCTATTCAGAAGTTGTTCTTGGTGGAGATCAATGCAAGCTTCCGAATTCTTCAATAAACAAATCAAATCGCCTTGTAAAGAAAAACTGTAAGTACTTCCAAACATTTTCATCTTGAACAAAGCAGTACTGTAAAAAAAAAAAGACAGACGAATTGTACTTATTTTCTCCAAAATTATAACTAAATAACGTAACGCACTCTGGCAAACACATTGCATCTGTATTCGTATGCAGTATTGACATTATCAAAATCATCATTTTCCTATAAGGAATGAGTCTCTAGGCCATTTTGTTCAGGATGCTGTGAGGATATTACACCACTAGTGATGAACAGCAGGGCTCCTTGGATGTGTAGTCAGCATGAAGCAATTCACGACTTAATCTAAAAGACATTTAATTGTCCAGACCAAAGGTTGCGGTGCAGAAATAAACTTGACACCTAAAGAACAAAAATTCCAACCACTCTGTCTGACAACGAACACAAGCATTCTAAAGGTAACCAATTACATGAACAAGACTGCAGACACGTTTCACAACGCTGGAGCAGTTCTGTTTTTCATCTTTTCCCATCTGTTCAATGTCTGTTCACAACCTACGACATCTATTACAAACATATGAACTTACACCAAGTTTTACTGTTACATTTTCCAATTACATGCTATGTAATGGGTGACAAAGGTACTCTGAAGCGAAGATAGAGATGTTTGCAGATGTCAAGAACTTAACTGGAATATGCGAGTTTTAATACAGTGAACTAAAATTCTACTCATTATCTGAGAACTATCTTAGTTCAAGCATACTTAAGAGTAAGTAGATTTATACTCAAGACTTTTTCTTTCCTGTTATCTTATCAAACGTTCTGTATTTACTAGTCTAACAGTAACACTGTCATCCCTTATAAAATCGTTAAACAAGTGCCCATATATTAACCAACAGCATTTATAACGAAGAAGCAGAATTAGAGAAAAACTGCTGATTCTGACAGTACACAAAGTCCAGCCATAGTTTTGTACATACCTAAAGAACTGGTTTGGAAAGAAATGCACAGTTTTAAAATAAAGTGAACAGCACTGAATATAAAAAAGTAAGTATTCTTGTTTTCTAACAGTGATTTGTCTATATTTTCATAAAAACTAGGAATTCAAGACAATCTACAACACATCTACACTGACACTACGGTTCGTACACAACATTAATGTTCATTAAAGTGAAGAGCAATTTATGATTTTGGATCACTTTTCACTCTACCAATGCCACTGATGTGTATCTAGCGTGAATGGTTGAAGACATGCCACATGTACGACATAGAAAACAAGGGCAATTTCCGAGTTTATCATCATCGCATTTAAGGAATGAGTCATTTGGCTTGTGTCCTCCTCTGTTATGAGGATATTAAAACAACAGTAGAGACTCACAAGTAGCCAGGCTCTTTGATCATGTGGTGAACATGACGCAATGACATAGTTTAAGTTGAGTGACATATGTTAAGGGGTATACATCAAGTCCCACTGAAAGGGAGATTCATTACTTTTCCTTGCCAGAAATCGAACCCGGACACCCTGATTTCTAGCCAGACATAGTACAGTTAGTCAAAACATGATTCAGCGTGCTCGAGGCCTGGAGCATTTCTACAGCTTATTTCGTTAAGAGCTTGGCTAATGAAGTAATGACACATTGGTTGCTTCAGTAAGTTATTTTCCAGAATCAACTTACTGAAATTGAATATCTTTGATATAAGAACCATGTAGCTTACACGTAGCGTATCTGGGTAATATTCAGGAGAGTCAAGTTCAACTCCAAACGTCGACGCTGCGTGCGTATGTGTATAGAGACTTCGTGCATTTCCGTGAGAGCCGAAACGATATACACAGAGTGATTCAATAGGAATATTAAATATTTTAGAGGGGTTGTATAGACTATTCAAGTTCATATAAACATGTGTCAAATATTCAATTGGTGTGGCGATACAGCTGTCTGAATGTTACAGAAGGAAACACTAGACCTACATGTCGCTCTTCTGAGCTCGTCTGAGGGCAGCACTGGTCATAATGGCTGCAGAAAAACATGTTTGCACTTCCCTGTAGATGGGCATTTTATTTCAGCATGGCGGAGCCCCTATACGTTTTAACAATCAGATGACACATCATATAAATTTCACATTTCCCGAATGATGGATCGGTCGCGGTGGTCAAGTGCAATGGCCGTGAAATCATAGGATTTTGTCTGTGTGGGTGGATGAAAGGTGAAGTATACAGAAACAAAGTAAGTAGGCGCGAATTGATTGCTCGCATTATGAATAGTACTGCCCTCATAAAAGAATGACACGAACTCAGACGAGCAAAACTTACTGTTGCCAACAGAGCGGAAATGTGCATTGAACTGTCGAAATGTACTGATACCATGTAAATAAGCAATACATGTAATCAATAAGTCATATGTCTTTCCTTCTTGTCATTTGTAACGCATGTTACGCGTAACATTCAAACAGCTGTAACTCCACAACCACTGAAAATTGGACACTTTTGTTTATATGAACTTTTATTTTATTCAGAATAGTTTCAGATTCCTTTCAGTTATAAGCCCTTTTCTCTGCGATAGTTCTGTAAAAATACATAAATTTCTTTTCCTTCCTTTCCCCTATTTTGTTCTCTTGATAATTTTCGAATTTCTTTTCTTTTTTATTATTATTTTATTACATTCCATTTTGTTATATTCTTCCTTACGTTTTCCATATTAACTATTTGTACTAAATTAGTTGCTTTTACCATATTCCAATTATTTTACTTTCTTTTTTTCTATTACGGTATTATATTCATGTTGTTTAGTGTCGATTTTATTATGGTATTATTATTATTTTTTGTAATATATTAGTATTCTGTTCTTTAACTTTTTTGTTAAATTTTCATTGCTTGCATACTTTGTGACCTGGTAGAGTGTAATAGAAGGCCCTATGGCCTTAACTTCTGGTTGGAGCAAGAGGTACCGCTACTCTCTTCATGAAAGATGTGTTTAAGAGGCTTGGAATACCTACATCTATTATTCCGATTGTAACCTTAGCTGCATTGAAAGGATCAATTGCTCTCCTGAAGAATCACCTATATTCGAAATCAAACTAAGTTCAGTAGCATTCTTTACTTTTTTGTAACACTTATCTTTCTAAAAATAGGTATATTTCCACTTACTTACTTACAAATGGCTTTTAAGGAACCCGAAGGTTCATTGCCGCCCTCACATAAGCCCGCCATCCGTCCCTATCCTGTGCAAGATTAATCCACTCTCTATCATCATATCCCACCTCCCTCAAATCCATTTTAATATTATCCTCCCACCTACGTCTCGGCCTCCCCAAAGGTCTTTTTCCCTCCGGTCTTCCAACTAACACTCTATATGCATTTCTGGATTCGCCCATACGTGCTACATGCCCTGCCCATCTCAAACGTCTGGATTTAATGTTCCTAATTATGTCAGGTGAAGAATACAATGCGTGCAGTTCTGCGTTGTGTAACTTTCTCCATTCTCCTGTAACTTCATCCCGCTTAGCCCCAAATATTTTCCTAAGCACCTTATTCTCAAACACCCTGAACCTATGTTCCTCTCTCAGAGTGAGAGTCCAAGTTTCACAACCATACAGAACAACCGGTAATATAACTGTTTTATAAATTCTAACTTTCAGATTTTTTGACAGCAGACTAGATGATACAAGCTTCTCAACCGAATAATAACACGCATTTTCCATATTTATTCAGCGTTTAATTTCCTCCAGAGTGTCATTTATATTTGTTACTGTTGCTCCAAGATATTTTAATTTTTTTTCCACTAATCTAAAAAAAAAAAAAAAAAAATTATTTGCAGCTATGTACTTGTAAGAATTTCATTGTTAAAATAAAATTAATGGTTTTTCATGAACTTGTAAAAATTTCTATGGTTAAGTACTCTTTGTTCCTTGTGGCAGCTCACGAATGGTGAGAAGATATATAAATTTACACTAAATAAATAAATAAATAATAATAATAATATTATTATTATTATCATTATTATTATTATTATTCATCCTTCCCTCCACAAAGCATTTACTATTCTTCTTGAATCACCCTGTATATTTAATTTACGACGTTCAATCATTTTTTGACTAACTCGACATGATGTGCCACATGTTTATTTCTTTAAATATTTCACAATATCGACGGAAATAGTCTAGTACGGGGGCTAAACTGTAACGACAACAGAGGACGATCATCCGCAGAGACGATTTACTGTAATGGCGAATACATCTGAACCAACACTGATGCAAGAGGCGAAGCTTGAGCCTGTAGAGGCGCATCTCAGGCAGCTTGCACATGTCTGCATGCCAAGAGCCTCAATGTGTCAGCTCCCACTGCCACGAGCTTCAGAAATCACCCAAAACCGGAGTTCCACGGCCATCGCCAGCATGGAGGAGCCCAGAGCCTGTCCAAATAGAATTCTCGTGCAACTAACTGGACATCTTCATTACTGCTGCGAGCGACACGACTGTCTGTGCTGGAATGTCGTACCAGATAGTGCATTTACAGGATTTCTAACTGCAGCTTTGTAAACGCGCCCCTGGCACGCACTCCAGCCCTCACGAGGAGCCGTTGCAACCAGAATGCGAAGTGCATCGCGCAGTCCGATCTCGCTAGAGAGGTGCGACATTCTCGCGCATGCAGGTGAATAGGAAGCACACACACACACACACGCCCCCGATACACCACTGAGGCTTTAATGGCGAAAATATAGTTTAGAATCAAGTTTATAACCTTCTAACGTGCTCGGACCACAAAAGTGTATAGGAGACATGCAAAACCAACACATGCATAAAAATTTACTGTCATTATGTTAGCAGAAAAGCCATAAAAGGAACCCCGTGTAAGGAAAGCGGTAGAAATTTTATTTCTTTTTCGTAAAATAGTACATTATGCAACGAGCCTATAATGATAGTAATTAAGACGCGAGTATGTTTGTTTATGAAACGAACGAAAGCGAGTTTCATAATTTTCATACCAGCATCTTAATTACCATTATAGTCAAGTTTCATACGACTTTTTATGCTCGACCATATTTCTAACTTGAAATTATTCAGAAGTATTCATTTTATTCGCATCTCACTGAAGAGCAGAAGTGACCTTGTGCAAGCTCGTAAATTGTGAGATGTGCGCAGACGCGAAAGTACTGTTTTTTTCCGAGGAACAATAATGTCATTGACCTTGATATAATTTAGAGAATAACATGAACTAATTTTGATATAACCTGGAAATTGATTTAGAATTGAAAAACGAGATGACAAATTGAATTTATTTGAATATTATTTACAATTAACGCTAATTGTTATAGTAACAGAACATAACCTTCTGCAACAGTATTGGATTTCCAGCCTCCGTGACGTTTCCCTCGTTGTCTTTCGATTGCATATCCGAGAATAATTGAAAACCTGAACTTTAATGAATAGGTGTACTTTAATGACATGCATTAAAGGACTGCTACCAGGTGTATAATTACTACATTTCGGCATGGTCGAGCATAAAGTAAATATATACACAGTGATCAATGTACTAATGACATTCAATGCAGAAGTAGCCGGAAGTGCATATGAAGCACTGCTCTTTCATGATTGGTGTGAAATGGCGACGGTGTATCGGAGGTCGTACAATGGTTAGTTTACATAAATGCAACTCAGAAATAAAAGAATATAACGCCAAAGCGCGCTGCACCATCCACTGAAATAAAGCAAAAGTGGTGAGCGCTCCAACTACGACCATGCGACCTTCGCATTAGTCAATATTTATAGAAATCCAAATAATTCCTCTCGCCAGGGCTCATCAACTAGCGGTCGGTCTGAAATAGACCACGGCCGCTACCTAGAGTAATGAACACAAAGCAGGTACAAACCAGAGAAACATTAACACAGCTACCTACCAAAGCAGTGGAATAAAATAATTTATTTTCCTAATCCACAATTTTATGCATGCAAATCACTTCATATTACAAAAAGTCTTATGTATGCTGGAAAACGTTTTCTTCTTATCGTTTGAGGTGAAAATATACCTAAACTTACAACACAAAAACTCTAAAAAAAAAAAAAAAGTGTGAAATGACGAGCCCTGGCTGAGTTTAGCAATGCATGCAACACACCATCTCTCAGCGAAACTCAAGAGTTAATTACAGGTACACTTTATTCAAAAAAGCATAGTCCCAAATAAAAAATAGACTCCTTGCCTTCAAAACAGTTTGCGAAAAACCCTTAATTACAAAGTCCTGGAGTTAAGTGGTAACTGGTGCATTAATACGTAGAAACGTCTAAATTAGCAGACAAAATTCGATAAAAATCCAGATAGATCTGTCATCTGTGGAGATAGAAACCAGTCTACTGGAAGGAAACTGTATTAAGACATGTTTCAGGCAAACAGCATGACATGTATAAAAGATCTTACATTTTGTAGCCAAAATACAATACAAAATCACGGATAAGGTGGGTGTAACAGATGCAAATTAGCCTATTCTTGAAACATAGAAGAAAATTTAATAAGCTTATTGTTTCTTTCAAGATTTACGAACCCATGCATAATTAGAATTGCACCTGAAATTAGAGTCTGATCAAGGTAATTAATATAATTTACAAGTTTCCTCAACATGCAAAAATTAAAAGACTGATAATGAATTTCATTACTGATATAACCACTCCGGGAATTTCATCACTCGCCGAATTAGACCGAAAAGGTGGCTTTCAAGACATTTAAGTTTCAGTAAAATCTGTTAAATGCATCAAAAGACACAAGGGGGACAATTTCACACACACGCACGCAAACATACAAAAAGAAAATGATCATATTAGTGAGGAAAGTAGCACTGAAGAACTGAAGCAAGCAGAGCATGCACCATGCAGCGAGCTCTCATGCAAAGCCATCCATGTCCGTCCCATCACAGCCTCCTCGATCAGATCCGCGCCAGCACAACAGTCTTTAAACCTTGTTCATCAGGTTAGACAGCTCGTAACTTTTCTTCTGCACTATCTATCTTCTGCAACTGAAAGTTTCGTCACTGTTGAATTTTATGCCAGCTAGGATCTATGGTTTCTAACTTTGAAACAGTGACGCACGAAGTACGAACCTTTTCCTATCATTTCAGGGAATAAAAGCGGTTGGAGCACGGTGCTAGAATCGATCTTGTGGTACACACGGCATTGGAATTCGTGAAAATTTTAATTTAAAATAATAGAGTGATGATGCTGATTCCTCAACGAAGTGTAAACGAACACTTCCTTTAGTTTTGCTATTACTAGGGAAACATGTGTCCTGTGGGACATGGTACAAAACTGACGTTTTAACTCCAATAAGAGCATAAATCACCATCACAACTAACACGAACTTTGAAAGCATACGTCTTCCAATTTCTTGTACTTCCACGACACTTACGGGCAGAGAAAATCGACAGGGTTGAGTTCATCTTTCCAAGCATTTAATAGCACGAAGGAATTGAAGAGTGGAGAAGGATCCGAGATCATTATTTACTTATAATTATGACAATTTGGTTATAAATTAGCACGCCACAATTTGGCCTACAAGTGTCAAATAGGATACACAAAATTTCAGAGAAACATTACACAGAAATAGTTATTCTTTATGTTGAAGTTATCTAAATTCAGAAATGTCTTAACACTCCGCATGAGCGTCCATGAAGTACGGAGTTAAGCCAATTATAGAAAACTGAAAGCTGTGCGCCAGTATTGATTTTATTTCAGTCAACATGAAAAATACACCGTCTGATACCCGATGCTTCATTTTAGAATAAACCGAAGAGAATGGCATTTAAAGCTTTTACGTCCACTACACTCAAGCTGGCATAAAATATAACAAGTGATTTCAGTTGCGATATAGCACTAAACACTGAAGTTCAGCAATTTCAAATAAACAGTCATTTTTCCTTGAACCTGCTCTGGTAATGTATATTCATTTCACAGTAAGACGTAAATTTCCCAGGGTTTTTGGAGTAATTCCAATTACTTCCTCAAGCAGTCGCAGTATGTCACTCTTTGTCCAATTCAATGTTACGAAAATAACTAAATTAAAACTACTTTGGAAATTTGAGACAGGAAGCACACGGTTTTTCACAGTAATGAACACGTTCTTGATAGAGCACTTCAGTTGGTGTGTCTTGTAACATTGCAATAATATCCAGATAAGTGAAGACTCGAGCCGAAGACCCGACTGTTCGTTGCATCTCTCAACACCACAGCCTGGCGGCGCCACTGGTAATTGTCACAGAGCCAACAATTCACCAATAATAATCTCTCCACGAAACATGTGCCAAAACGCTCGTAGCTGTTTTATTTCTTTGCGAGCGACCAAACTATTCAAAAATAACACGCGTACCGAATGTAGCAAACACGGCAGACCCATTTCCGCATGGAACACGTGCTGAAGGAGCACCACACGTCGTGTAGAGTCTGCTGCGCCGACTAGCCTCTGTGGCCGCTGACCATCTCACATCCAGCACAGCGTTAACTCTGCCGCCGCCTCGTAGATTAGTACGCTCCCCCCCCCCCCGCGATGCTACAAGTGCTGCCACCTTGCATTAACGCACACCAGCGACTCCACACACCAATTAAATTTGGTCCTTGTCCCTGGCTTTGCGTGAAGTTCCGAGTCGATTGAAAAGAACAGAAAGATAAAGTAAACTCATTGTCGTCGTTTACGCGAGGCTTAGGGGCTATTACCTTTATCTATGAATAAATAATTTACCAGTTTTTGAAGCCCCAACAGGAATAATAGGCTACAGTACAAATTATAAAATTCCTTAAAATGAAGGAATAGGATGCTAATTTTAATTGATTATATAATTTTAATAGTTAATTTGATGTTATTTCCTTCTCCTAATTATTTTCGAAATATTTTAATGATTTTCTAATTATTAAAAGCGTATAATGAAACCAGTAATTATATTTACCAGTTACGGGTAATACGACCTTCTTGGATTACGTTAATGGCCAATGTTACTAGCGCGACCTTCTTTAACTATGTTTATGGCCATTAAGTTATGTAACACTTGACCTGCTCTGGCTCTGTTTATGGAATTTATAGGTAACATGACCTTCCTTAAATAAGTTTATGACTGTTAAGAGTAACATGAACTCACTTTAACTGAGTTTAAAGCAATTATGGGTAATATGACCTGCTTTTTTGAGAAATGCAGCGACTAGAGCGGTATTCTTGACGAATGTTTCTTGTTCTCTTTGATGATTCAAAGAAACTAATTCTGTACTTGCTAGAGGCGTAATCACATGTTTGCGCTTCAAGGCCGCACACCTACGCCTACTGTGTCGGAGTCTTCCAGTTCGACCAAGAGGCAAAATGGTACAGTCTAATTGGATCACAAAGAAACAATAGCTGGTACCATCGGTTCCAGTTCGACCATGTATGAAATAGTACGCACACATAAGATACATGTACAAAATTATTTATCTCGAGATAAAAAATACTAATATAAAATCATTCAAAGCCATATAATGACTAGGTCACTTAACTTGCTGAAATGAACTCCAGCCTATACAGTTTGTTTTGACAATATTCCCGCCTAATTACACTATATATGGAAAGTTCATTTTTGACATTACTCTCACAAAATCATTTATGTTTAAATTCATTTCTACTGAACAATGTAATGTAACTCTCCAACCCATCGCTGTTCTTTTTTTTATATACAATTTCTAATTATTTTCTGATGTTCATTAGCCGAATTCATTTTTGTGTACGTGTCAACCTGGACTTTCTACAGCTTAGGCTACAGCACTAAAATTTTGGAAATACTCAACATTTTTTCCTCCATTACTGTATCTTGTACAGTAATGAAAATTAGTATGTGTAAAACACTGTCCTTTTGCTATATGAAAAAAATAATTTTACGATTTAAAAAAATTATTTATTTTTTCTTTCAAAATTCAAAATGGTGGCAGTTCACTGTGCAATGATGAAGCGTTTCCCTCATAACTCAAAAACTATCCAACATTCTGTGATGAATTTTTGTGTGTGTATTTATGCATGTCATATCTACAATATGATGGAAAATCACTTCTCTGCCTTTGATAGATTGTCTGATAAAAATAAATTCATTTAAAAAATGGTCAAATATCAGTATTCTCTTCTAACACAAAATAAAAAATATATATATTATTTATTAAGGAATGTAGTTGAAAAAGCATGATATTGTAAAAAGGAGTTTCAGCAATAAAATAAAAGAGAGAGAACATGAAAAAGTTAACAAGTTTATGAATTAATGAGGGAAACGCTTCATCACTATGCCACCATTTTGAATTTTGAAAAAAAAAATATAAATGATTTTTTTTAATCGTAAAAATATTTTTTTCGTACAGCAGAAGGACAGTATTTTACACATACCAATTTTCATTATTGTACAAGATACAGTAATGGAGGAAAAAAAATGTTGAATATTTCCAAAAAGTTTACTGCTGTAAGCTGTACCTAACCCCTTAACGACTGAACAACTAGCAAGTGTAAAACTGGTTTGATCGAACTGGAAGCGAGTCTTCTGTTACTCACCCCTGCCTAATCGTCTGTCTTAATCCGATCTGAACAGAGTTCCGGTTTCCTGGTCGAACTGGTATACGCGCTACTGTGTTCACAAAGTAAAAAGGAAAACTACAAAGTTCACAAAACAATCACATTGAATAGCATTTGACATCTTGACTTTTGGAGAAAAAAAAAATAGGAAGAAAAATTAAACTCTAAACAGGATTTCATTTCAAGTACGATTATGGGTAACGAAATAGATTAAATGGAATTAAGAAAACCAGAATTTAGGCCTATTAAGAATAGCATCAACGAAGAGTAAAAACAATAAAATAAGTCAATACTACATAGATAAAAATAGCAACAGTAGGAACTACCAAACAGCGAACTAGATATCGAATGAAAATGACGAAAAAGTCAAACACCTGCCACTGAAGACAATTCACAAATGGAATGTGGCCCCGCTGGCACGCTGCGTGTATGCGAACAGATGAATACGGTAACTTCTACATTTTATTTGGTGTTTTCTAGCCCTTGTAACCCGCTGTATGGCGGCTTCAAGACTCTGCAAACATTCTCCTCTTCACTTGGCTTCCTCTTGGTGACTCTGATTGTACTTGAATAATTATGTCTGTTTTCCATCGCATTCCTCTGAACGCTAAGCTACCACACCATTCTCATCACTGCCCTAAACTCACGCCACTTTCCCTCTTGGACTGTTCTGCACTAATACCGACACAGCGTCGTGAAATGACCACGGCCTAGTTCAAGGCTTCAGGTCCAGTTTCCTGTCAACGCCGTGAAAGAGCTCTCGCATAACAAATGAGCGGATTCGCCTAGTCACGCTCGGCCTTCATGTGACAATCAGCCCGGAGCCATTATCTAATCGGGAGAACATTTGTTCTGTTTGTCTCCGCTATCTTATCACGGCACAATTCCACGGTAAATATAAGCTCTTCGTATCACAAAACCATTGTTTTCTAATATATTTACATCCTATATTGAGTAACTATTCTGGATCTTGACGCCACTGTATGTCAAATACCGGGGAAACATCTCATTATACGGAAAACAGGTCCCAAGATATTTATTGTTACATAAACTTATTAAAATTTCGCGAAGAATATCGATACTGTAAGCTACAAATGTAAGAGAAAAAGAAGATATAACACATATCTTTACCAGGCAATGAACTCTGAAGTTTACAATAATCTTCTGCAGAGATAGGCGATAGTTACAGTAGAACCTCTATTATCCGTGTTAATGAAGGCTGTGGGCTGAACGGTTAATCGAAAAATCGGATAATCCGTACCATAAAAGATTTCGTAAATTTAGTGAATATGCTTACATGGTCGTAAGCTCCTCTATGGTCTTGTATTGCATACGCTAGTTGGTGGATCAGAACTTCACTAATTTAAGTCTGGTTGTTAAGTTGCAAGGAAACTCCTTACAATGGCTGTCTGTCGGAAGACAGAGAAGTGGACGTTTCATGTTGTAGATTTACATACCGGTACTTTATACACTTTATCCTTGATTTTTATTAAATTGCATACATTTGTGATTCCAATCTCTTATTCTGAGATGTGCCACAGTTGCTCGTTCCCCAAACCACTCTATTTGCACTTTTTGATACTTAGTACAACACGATTTCTTTTGATACCCGTGAAAGAAATTTTATATAAAGTTACACAATACAACAACTTGAACAGTAGACCATACTGTGTAAGGGCGAAGTCTTGTAATAATCCTCTCTCGAAAAAAATAACGTGCTAATGTATGATAATGTACAGAACTTCACATATTTCTATAGAAAAAAGAAGCAAGAGGAAGACAGTCGGATAATCAACAATCGGTTAATAGGGTGACGGATAATCGAGGTTCTACTGTACTTGCAATAGTATCGATTGTACTATCGACTGCAGTTCCTACTATCGATAGTCATTACAATTTTTTTTTAAACTTGGTTGTAAACTGGATTATCTAAACATGTACTGAACTGTTAATTTAATAATATGTAATGAAATATAAATTACATATCAATAATACACAATATTATCTGTCCTTAAAGTGCCAACATTAGCCATAATGTTTTTTTTAAGTGTGACCATTGCTCTAAGGATATATTTCCAATTAAAATAAGCATTTCCTCTTTTTGGGACGAAGACAGTTTCGCCTTTTATTGATTAAATTTCCAGTTTTGTAAAACATTCTTTCTCGAGGGAAATGAAGATTTCAGTGAACACAGATACTTCCTGGCCAAATTACTTAGTTGTGGCGATGAGTGGAAACAAAATATTGGATTTGTACAATCACATATGAAAAACGAGTACATGTTTGAAATTTGCGTAGCAGTTAAGTAGGGATGTAATGCAAAACATGTACTTGATAGTAAGGTTGAGTTTATACATTATAATTAATGAACATTATCTTGCATAAATTTGTAGATTAATGGAGGTCATGAAAACTGGTTCCAGCCATTCATAAACAGATCATCCCATGTCTCAACTCTCATTGCAATGGGACTCTATCCTTCCTGGGCTTATTCTTTCATTTATGCGACAGATGTAGAAATTATTTTTTATTCTACGCTTTGTTGCAAAAGGAAGAGTCATAAGTCTGTTCGAATCGTTGGAATCGACTTCTGAAAAAGAATCGTGTTGCTGAACTCCAATTTGAAACCCTTATAAACTCGTATTATGAATGCTTTTTTTCGATACTATCAATAAACACCTGAAATATCAATAATATTGGAAACAATTTTACTGTCGATAGTATCGATAATTTAAGTCATAACTAGGGCTAGGATTTCGATGAAATTGCATATTTTTCTAGTAAGACAGAAACATTGCTGCTTTAGTATTTATATGTTATGTGATAAACTGAGCAATTTAAGACATATTTGTTAGGGCATTTGTTTGCATTTTCTGCCTCTTACAATTCATAAGAGCATTTTTGTTTTATTCGACCATTTTTGGGGCATTTTCATTTAGTTTTGGTCATAAGTCCCCATTATTAATCTAAAATATTATTTTTTCCTTCGATATTTTCTCTACATATTTTTTTAATTAGTACCCATTATTTTGTATATTACTTTAATAGCTTTCTACACAAATATTGTCATTTTAATGTAGTACACCTCCACGTAATAGATCAGTCGAACCACCTCTTCAATATAGACTTCTCTATGCCTGCTAGTCCCGAATAAGAGTGGCCTTATGGCGGACTACATGGAACTAAATCAGGTAAAATAATTAATTAAAGTGTACTATTTAGAAAAATTATGTAAAATTAAATAAACTTGAATGCTGGTACTAGAATTTAATTTAATTACTAGCCTAAATATTAATATTCCTACTAAGCCAATTATGTAAGATCAATTTTTAGGGCGTTTTTAAGGGCATTTTTGAGAGATTTTTAGTTCATAAATGCATTGTTTTAGGACATTTTTTCATGATTTTTCATCAAAATCCTAGCCCTAGTCATAACTATCGATAATATTGATAGTACTATCGACTATCGCCCATCACTAGCAGATAGTACTTCTTTTATTCGAACTCTATGGGGGAATCTGAAAACATTCCAAATACCCAAAATTCTAATTAATCAGCAAATGATTATTGTTAGAAAATTCATTTCAATAAAATTATATACTCATATAGGCTACAGTAATGGCTATCATTAATTAGCAATGTATGTTGGCATGTTTTGTCCATATGCACACAAAAATGTAGGCTACCAATACAAGAAAGTAAGTTATTTCAATTTTATTTGCTAGCGTTAAACTTATGTACTTATAATTCATGTCTCAGCATTATGTGTAAATGCAGAAGAGCGAGCAAGATACTAACTTCTGTACGTACAAGGTGTCTGATTTAAGTAGTTCATTTTTTTTAGGCAGACCAAATATCAGTCTAGACATGTGGGAGGTATTTAATTATTTCGCAGGCGGAATCAGAGATGTATTTAACGTCGACTGACGTCACGTAAATGTTTTGATTTTAGTTTTCGTGTTATAATTTTATCTTAACATGTGCAGTCAATCTGTTATGTCAATTATTTATTTTCTTTCGACTTTCCAACGTTTCTTAAAATAGCGTTTTCATTGGAGAATGTTTTATCAAGTTTTCACTGGAGAATGTTTTATCAAGTCATTTCCTCTTCTTATATTATTTCTTAATACGTAAGTTATCTCCAATCCCTCAAACTAATTTTCTTTGTTTCATTCGGAATAAATAACGGCTAAAATAAGGTACCTGTGAAGAACAGACAGCGTAGAGTTTTAACAAAATTTATTCATTTATTATTTAAATATACAGTACTTTGAGTATGTCACTTCCAGCGACATTATCATGAGAACGTCACAACCTGGGTGACTATGAAAAACCTTGGATTCAGACATGACATACCAAATGATCGACGACATACGAGATCAATGACAACTCGCATGGAGCTGGACCATGATGATGTATACTGCTTGATGGAATAACTTACATTCAATCCTTCTGTTGCTATCATTCACTTTTGCTGTCACAAGTTTCAGAGATTCGAACCGTGAATGATTAACCAAGGTAGCATTCAAGCTTTTGAAGCTACTGTTGTGGAACATTCTGCTTCATAAGATGTTTAATCGATTACATATTTTCGTTTTAAAGTAGTATTAACTAGAACCTTCTATAATCACCTGCTATCGGAATTCGACATTAAAGAGTACGAAAAGAAGAACCGGGGATGTGTTTCCAGTACAGTTAAGCTGTACTGCATTCCTTTACCGACCGCTCGCCCTTATCTCTACACCGGAACTCACCCCACTACTCCTATTACTTCCCCTCTTTCGCGTCGCTGAGCTCTCAGGACTAAATAATATCTGTCTGTACAATGAAAATTAAAAAAAGATTCATTCTCCTCCAAGTTACTGACTGGTGGGTAATAGGGAGGATACATACAACTGTAAACAATAGTGTTGAACATCCAGCTCGTTGCTCTTACCTCCGTTCAGTCATAGGATAATAGTACGAAATCTGTTAACAGCAGCAATGACCTTTCTGTTTCAATACCTGCTGATAACTATGAAGTTTAAGAATATAACTTGAATCCTTGAAAACATTAATAACGGAAACTACTACGAAACGCTTCCGGAATTCCTTTAGAATGCCAGGGATATTTTCGCTGAAGTCAAAGAAGTCCTGGCTTCGAATTATCTAAATGTAAGCTTCGAAAACTCGAATTGTATATCAACTTTTGATATTGGTTTAAACAGGAATATCACAGGTAATAAACATTTATTCGAATTAACCAATCTCTACTGTAATAACTACTGTACTTCTGTACATATTATAGGATAAAGTTGCCTAATTCCGTGATACTCCTAATTCCGCGATACGTTTTTTTCACTGAATGTCACGGGATTGGATATCTTGCTAGGACGTTCACCGAAGTCTCAAAACTAGGCGAAAGATGCACTCTTTCGAGAAAGATACCTGGCGCTATGGTCGAACGGCAAAGCTTTGACTGACATTCAATTTTGAAAAAGTATCACGGGATTAGGGGTATCACGGAAATAGGCAACTTTACGCTACAGTAAGTCTACGGTAGTTGGTCATGTACAATCAAAGCTACAGGCCATTCGGTATCACGTGAAACTTGCCTGCGCGTCAGAGGAAGAAGAATGTGGACTGAGAACATTCGCTCCCTCCCTACGCTCCTGCTCGTAGCTAGCGAGCTAACTAACCCCCACCATAAGGTTCTTACTATATCCTACGGCGCACGCAACCATTTTGGTTCACGAGATAACGAATGACCTATATAAGCTCTATATAGTTTCCAGGAATTGTCTAATCTACATTAGTCCATCTTACATTACAGTAGAACATCAGTTATCCGAACTAATAGGTAGGCCTACCAAGATAAATTAATAAAATAATTAGAATAATCATATATGAGAATCACAAGCTTATACAAAAAGTATAGTTAAACCTATAATTTATTGTGCAAGTTTATTACTACGCCCACCTAATTACTGTACGCTATTATGAATTATGAGGTATTGTAAAATAATTTTATTTACGAAGCAGTAGACTACGTAATAATAACCATCAAGGTCATGGGAGACTCTTGTAATGTTCAAATTATTCTGGGTAAGGAAGGTACTTCGGGTAATTATTCGAATTACAATATTGAAGCTCTTCTACACGTACCTAAGGGGTTAGGTACAGCTTACAGCAGTAACGTTTTTGGAAATATTCAACATTTTTCCCTCCATTACTGTATCTTGTATAATAATGAAAATTGTTATGTGTAAAACACTGTCCTTCTGCTACATGAAAAAATATTTTTACGATTTAAAAAAAAATTATTTATATTTTTCTTTTCAAAATTCAAAATGGTGGCAGTTTACTATGCAGTGATGAAGTGTTCCCACATAACTCATAAACTTATTAACTTTTTCATGTTCTCTCTCTTATTTTAAATCTGAAACTCATGTTTACAATATCATGCTCTTTCAACTACATTCCTTAATAAATAATTTTTTTTTTCATTATGTGTTAGAAGAAAATACTGATATTTGACCATTTTTAAATGAATTTATTTTTTAGCAGACAATCTATCAAAGTTAGAGAAGTGATCTTACATCATATTGTAGATATGACATGCATAAATACGCACAAAACATTTCATCGCAGAATGTTGGATAGTTTTGATTCATATAGCAGAAGGACAGTGTTTTACACATACTAATTTTCATTATTGTACAAGATACAGTAATGGGGGAAAACATGTTCAATATTTCCAAAATTTTACTGCTGTACGCTGTACCTAACCCCTTAAGTAAACTTCACTCATTATTATAACAAATACAATTTAATGTAACATACGATAGGAATCGGGCTCACCGGTACTCGAACGACTAAGCGTCGTCTTTCCTATCTGGAGGCCCGGCTTCAGTTGGAGTTCATGGCGAACAAATATACAGAGACGTGTTTTCTCGGAGCATTTCCATTTGCTCAAACATTCAACCACACAACCATATTTACCAACTCAATGAGATCCTTTAGACAGAAAGTTCCATAAACCAGATTACTGCAGAGATCTCTGAAGTTGCCGTGAACATCTTACTCTTCGATGACGTTTAGATACGAGTAGGAATCTGATTAATTCACTACACATTCGAAATGCGTCGATATTTTAACAGCCAGTGGCGGCGTCAGCATTTTAATTTGGGGCAGCATTCGGGCGGGAGAAATTTGTTGTAAATGGACAACCCCCTGCCTATGTCACTGAAATTATTTTGGTAGAAAAACACAGCTGATAGACGGGAAGATTTGGCAAGTTTCATCTTCCATTTGTAAACAATGTAGACGAGATAAAAATAGACAATTAGTTGAAGCTGAAATCAAGAGAATATTTAGTAAATTTAATTTTCAATTTATAAACAACAACAACATCATATTAAGTGCGAAACAAAAATTAGTTGACACAAAAATCAAGAGAAGATTTAGCAAATTTAATGTTCCATTTATAAACCACGCAGAGGCGAAATAAAATATAAACTATATATAAAATCGTCAAATGATTTAGCAAATTTAAACTACGTTGATATGATACAAATATAAATTACTTTAATATAAAATGGAGAGATGGTTTAGCAAATGTAAGATATGAACACTATTAGTTTATAAACAGAGGAATAAATAAACTACACAGTAAATCACTAAGACAAAATTTTGAGTCAAATACGACAATTAGAAATAATTAATTAGTGTTCAGAAACAAGTTTTAGACGCACTTTCAATGATTGTGCGTTGAGGGGGAGGACATAAGAGTGTGCTCTAAATTACCGAACTTCCCCTGCTGACGCCGTCCCTGCTTACATTAAGCACGTTTATGCAAACACGCCTCACGATTCATTTCAAAAAACAATAAGAGTGAATGTTGTCTTTTATACACAGTGCTCGAAATAGAAACTTATAAATTGTGGTATATAAAAATGGAAATATAATTTATTTAGTCGAAAAACAATAAAATTAAGCTTAGAAAATATCACTGTATTGAGGATACATTATTTCGATGTATAAATGAAAGCAGGAAAGTAGTGACCCAAGATTTATTCGATAGATTTAACCGTATATATATATATATATATATATATATATATATATATATATATAGGCTATATTTATTTATATTTCTTGTAATTTACTATATTACGTGCCTTTTCAGAACATGTAACAACGATAAAAGTATGTTACCTTGGTATTCTGAAGCTGTTCCTAAAATTATGTATATAGAACACATCATACAATTTCCCGTCTGATCTTGAAATAACACGTGTTTTATTATCATACATTCAGGCATCAAAATGCACTATGCTTTAGTTCGTAGCGATCGATTTTACATGTATATTTGTTCACTTTTATTATCAAGAGTTAAGCCCGGGTTGTTATCTTCGAATTTCGATATTCGCACGCTACTGTCTACCTACTGAAGTCAAGAAATGAAATTTTTAAAAAGACGTACTTTTCTGTAACATAAAAACTAGAACATTGACAGAAAGCTACGACTGATAAATTTCTACACAACTGGAATCTTCCTCATACCATAGACTAAATACATTGTACAGTAATTTTCTCCGTTTTATTATTAAGTATAAACAAGATATCTGCTCGTTTCTCTTCCCTAACAAAACACACACAAAAAAGATATACTATATATTTTGTACACAACTGGAATCTTCCTCATACCATAGATTAAATACATTGTACAGTAATTTTCTCCGTTTTATTATTAAGTATAAACAAGATATCTGCTCGTTTCTCTTCCCTAACAAAACACACACAAAAAAGATATACTATATATTTTGTACATAAATATTAACTTTGATACTTGTTTTTGTGAAAACCGTACAGTCTATAGCCTATTCCATTCTATTTTTAAATTTGATATTATTATTATTATTATTATTATTATTATTATTATTATTATTATTAGGCCTATATTTACTTAATGGAGGTTCATTACTGCAGTCAAATAAGCCCGTCATCGGTCCCTATCCTGAACAAGATTAATCCACTCTTTATCATATCCCACCTCCCTCAAATCCATTTTAATATTATCCTCCCATCTACATCTGTCTCCTCAAAGGTCTTTTTCCCTCCGGCCTCCCAACTAAAACTCTATATGCATTTCCGGATTCGCCCATACGTGCTACATGCGCTGCACATCTCAAACGTCTGGATTTAATGTTCCTAATTATGTCAGGTGAAGAATACAACGCGTGCAGTTCTACGTTCTATAACTTCTTCCATTCTCCTGTGACTTCATCCCTCTTAGCCCCAAATATTTTCCTAAGAACCTTATTCTCAAACACCCTTAATCTCTTGTTCCTCTCTTAAAGTGAGAGTCCTGGTTTCACAACCACACAGAACCGGTAATATAACTGTTTTATAAATTCTAACTTTCAGATCTTTTGGCAGCAGATTATATGATAAAAGCTTCTCAACCGAATAATAACAGGCATTTTCCATATTTATTCTGAGTTTAATTTCCTCCCGAGTATCATTTATATTTGTCACTGTTGCTCCAAGATAGTTGAATTTTTCCACTTCTTCGAAGGATAAATTTCCAATTTTTATATTTCCATTTCGTACAATATTCTGGCCACTATTTATACCTTGGAGTGCAAACGTCATAAAACTGAACATCTCTGAAAATAACTGACTTCACACTGAAACTTTCACTACTTCAATACAGCGAAATAAATAATAAGTGGATAATTGGCAAAACTGATAACTCATATAAAATATCGTTTTAATAATAGCAATGTAACTAACAATAAATGTAAATACTTCGATATTCCCGGACTCCAGACGTTCAGAGTTGCATTATTCCGGACTCCAGACAAATATTTGGATTCTCGGACTATCCAGGTGAAGTCTGCCCATGTGGTATCTATAAGTTGAGGCTATTGTCAATTTAAAATAGGAATAAAATGTAATGCGCAAGTAGTCAGTAACTACTTTAACAAGCTATTTGATAATGGAATGTAACGAACATTCAGCACGATTAACGACAGTACAGTGTTTGATTTTAACTGAATTGTTATACAATACACTTTTGATTTAGTAAAGCATATCGCAAATAGAAGTATTGCCATGACATCCAGACGTGCCGGTCCATTTCGAGCACTGTTTACACAGAAAGTGTTGTAAATTATTAAGCCAATTGCTGCGAGCTGGGAATGGAGCGAAATCCTGCGCCACGTAGGCCCTATATTAGCCCCGCGATATTCATGTACGACTTCTGTTAACTGATTGTAGTTTAAATTGCTCCAGAAGTGACGGGCGCTCTATATCTGGAATGCAACTGAGATACCACCAGCTGTGTTCACTCGCTTCACATATTCGAGTGAACTCAGAGTGGCTCCCCGTTCCAAGCCAGAAGTTTGTTTCCCCACCGGCAGATAGATGGCTGCATTGTGCTTCGGTAAATAGCTGCATAGATGGCTCTGCTGGTCTTCGCTACGTAGATTCATCCAAGTAGACACGAAACTCCTCCAAAGATGTCACTATTGTTTCTTCCTCGAACCCAGGTACGCATCTCGACTTGAGTAGACTTCGTACGATATAAAAAGTTTGCCTAAACCTTGCCAAGAGAAGTGACAAGCCATTGCTACGTCATTCTCCCGAACGTCACACAGTTGAGTGCTGAAATTTAATCAAACTGATCTGCCGATAAAATATCTACTTTTGGTTGCACGAAGATAACACAATAACTGGTAACAAGTCAACGATAATTTAATCGCACAACGACAGTCACCTGTAAAAATACACTCCCATTAAAATCTTACACGAGGTCAAGAGGCAGTTGGTATCGATCGTTTAGATAGCGTAGATTCGGTATTTAAAATTACGAGGAAATTTCGTATGCTTTTTTTATCTTTTAATTCAGCATCACTACAGGTACAGAAGAATGCTTCAGTAAAAATAAAACGCAACCAAAGTAATTCTTCCTCGTTTACGCATTCGTAGTGATTGATGATAATGACATTTTATGGGCCATATGCCGTAAGTATCGATATACTTTAAAATACATCTCCGTCATCACAATAAATATATGAGATAGTACTTTAGCAAATATAATAAAGCACAAATACGTATGTCATACATATATATCACAATCGCCATAGTAGATAGCAGAGGTCAAACGAAATCATAACATTACTACATACACACACAAGAGGAGCCAAAATCACAACCCATTTCAA